>NW_026000103.1:6402364-6477364 GCF_001458135.2 Marmota marmota marmota
AAAAAAAAAAAAAAAAAAACCAACAAAACAAAAAAACCAAACAACTCAAAGTTGTCTTTAATCTTTTCTGAAGCAGATTTGGGGAAGTTGATTTTAGCAGTGAATTTTTCCTAAAGTTTCAGGAAATTTTCATGAACCATATATCGTTCTTTTTCAGAGGATAAAAAGTGTTTGGTTGTCATCTAAACCATTTTATAGTGCCTGTGTATAATGCTGGTATGGAAACTTGACAAATAACATACAGAAATCCTTGCAAACAGTTTCCAAGTACATAAAGAAAATTTGGAAGAAACTGTCAACAAACCAGTTCATCAGTAAATTAAAAGAACTATCTTCCATGGATGAACAAAGATAATTAAGATTCCAGTAATATATAATACCAATATCTGGTATAAATAATATGTATAATATCTTCTAATTCCCAAAAGCATTATAATCAGAGAAATTTTAAAAATTGAGAAAACCAAGTGAACAATTTTCCAAATAATGAGGAAAAAAATCAATAAAGTAATATCAATAATGTAATTATCATTAAATGTAAATTTCTAGAGGTAATCTTATTATTAAGAATAAATTATTCTTATTAACAGTTACTGTTTTACATATTTTTTAATGTGGTGTTTTTTTTCAAAAGTTCTACTTTTGAAGGTTCTTTTGAAAGAATAATGCATATATCTGAAAAAAATCTAATTTTATCTTAAAGAAATGAAAATTATAACATTAACATAATGACATCTTTCCCCTATCAGCTTGTCACAATTAGAGACATGTCCCTACTCCTATGTAGCTGGGGTGGTAAGATGGACACATTCATGACCTGCCTGAGGGAGTATAACTTGGCAAAAACCTCTGTGGAAAGTAGTTTGACAGTTTTCACCAAGAGCTTTACAAGAGTTTATGTCCTTTGACCCAGTAAGCCTACTTCTGGGAACTCAAGCCCAAGGAAATCATGAGAATTGCTGACAAAGATTTGTGTGTAAGGATGTTAATAGCAGTGCTGTTTATAGTATTTTTCAAAAATGGGAAATAACCTAAAATGCCAAACAATAAAAGAATGGTTAAATAAATGGTTACTTAAAGTGTGATACAGTCAAGGTGATGGATACTCATAAACATCATGCTTTTGAAAACCTGTTTAACCTAAAGGGAGAGATAGAATGTTAACAGAAAAATTAAGATATTAATTTACATAAATAAAATTATCTTGATTTTGTAAAAATACATGTATATATTATATGCAGGAAAAGGTTTTAAAAACTGGAAGAAAATAGTGAAACAATATAAAAAAACATATCATAATAACACTATCAGAGAGTGAAATGTTAGGAAATTCTTGACTTTCAGGTCACTTAAATCTCACCATTTATGTTTCATATTGAAAGATAAACAATTCTAAATTAATATTAGAATGTTAATCTTTCCTATAGGCCGAGATTCAATCTCTGTGCAAAGAATCATTTATCATGTCAGTGCTTATATTTTTATTTGATACTCAGTTCTCATACTTAGTTATAGGCAGTTCAGGTCAATTGAGGAACTAAAGATAGAGCTATGTCTCATACCTACCAGAAATTCACCAGTGGGTCAGTTATCATGTCTGAAATTGTAAGATTAGCAAAGCACTAGTCTGAAATCATCTCGTCCTCTCCCCTGTACCCCATAAATAAAGAGTTAAGCCATCTTTTGCACTCTGTTGAAGGAAGTGATCAATTAACTGGAATCAAGGGCTGGAAAATGCCTTTGCAGTGTCTCTTGTCTACCTGCTCTTTCTCCAAATGAGCTATGCAAGAAAATAGCCATGGAAGACAGTGGAATCTGAAGGTTCCATGGGCTTCAGAGGTGATTTTATCAGGTTTTCTATCCAAAATATGAACTCTTATGCCCAATGGTAGTATTTAGAACTATTGAGAAACTTCTTACTCATGAAGTTGGACAGTTCTTCATATGTAAAATGACAACAATATTCCAGCATATTTCACAGGATAATTGTGAAAATTAAGCACATTCTTACTTGTGAAACAGGGCATATGTGGATTCTTATTACCTTTGCAGTTTCACATTCCTTCTTAGAACTTTTTTTCATTGGATGACAAATCTTTTTATTGAGCCAAAAATCAGCTCTTAGAACTATGCAAAGTAAGTCTAATCCACCATCTACATTAACAGTCCTTCACATATTTGAAGACAGCTTTCATGAATTTAATAACTGCTTTCCGTGTGGCTTTTTTTTTTTTTTAATTTCAAGAATACAACACAGTAGACCATAAAAATGAGTGTTATCAGTCTTCCTTTGGATTTTCTATGTAAATGTTGTTTAACATTCAAATGGTGCTGATTATAATTTGAGATATTAACAGTTAGAAATGCCATTGTGTCTCTCTGTTATTGTTTGTAAAGGAGGTTAAACACTATATTAACTTCTGAGCAGTGATTTACTGTTGCTTTTGTGAGAGAAAAATAAAAAAGAAGTAAAATAATATAATTTGATATTGCCTTTGAGACTTTTCAGTTTGCAGAGCTCTTTATTTCCTACTCAGTTTTATTTTATTTTTTTAAAAAGCATACTTGTCGGGTAAATACAGCATCACACAAATTCAGAGTTATTCTTTTCTTCCTGGCTGAAGCTGCAGTGTAATATTACTCCATAACCCTGAAGCAGCTGCTCTGTCTCAAAGATGCTCATTTTTTTTTTTTTTTTTGGTAGATAAAGAGAATTTTCTACATGAATGTCTCTAAATTACTTTAAGATCTTTGGCCTTTGTATCAGCTATTGATATTTACAGTGGTCAGTGTAACATGTGAAAACCATGTTTCTGAAAGGCCCCAGTATCCTGGAGGTTACAGAGGTTTTATATTAATAGTTATCTGTTCTGCTGGGTCTCAGCCTCTATACCATTACCAGGCTCCAACCCACTGCAGGATCCTCCCCAGTTATTTTTGCTGGAGTCCTCAAATGTTATTTCCTATAGGCTTGAGCAAATACTATTTGTTCTCCAAATACTGTCATCCAGTACTTCTTTACTCTGCCTGTCTTGGGTAATGCTTCTCCACTGCAAAGACAGTGCTATGTGCAAAGATGCATGAAGGTAGCAGCTGTCTGCACCAGGAGCTTCTCCCAGGCTACCCTCTTGACCGATTTCCATTCCCTCTCAGACTGTCCCCTTCTCAGCCACTCACCAACCACCCCTGTGGCCCACTGTCACTAGGTACTACCATGGGTCTCTGAGAACCTTGCTTTCACTGAAGTGTCCCTATGCTCCATGTAGGATCAGAGCCCAGTGGAATCTGTTGGGTTGCATTTTATCCTGTGGGTTCTGACGTATTTCCAATGCTCTCATAGTTTTAGTAAAATGACTCTTGTTTTCCTTGTGGATTTTGGTTTCTCAGACCTGGGAAAATTGGAGGTGGAGAATGGAGAAACACCCTGCTACATTCTGAACTGTCTTGCCTTTTCTATGAGAGAGTCATTTCATTTGGTCTGAGTGCCTATCTTGGGTAAAACCAACCATGAGGAGGCTCATCCTTCCCTCATGATTTGGTTCCTAACAGACCCATACTTCACACCATCTTAATGAACATGGCTTAGAAGTTGATGAACCTCTGACTACTCATTAGTTTTCTAGGGAAATGAACTTCACATTAGATCTACACATAGAAATGTTATGTATTACATGTGATGTAATTCATATAAACTTTCTCTGGTTCATCAATTTAGTTTATATGTATTTTTGAGCACCTACTCTTTAAATACTTTATTAGTCCTTTGATTTTTATTTTGTACTAAATGCTCAAAGTTACACATTAGTATACAATGAAAGCAGGGATATAATCTGACCCCAATCATTACTCTTTTCCATTCTGCCCAACAGCCTAAACAACTCCTCAGCAAATGAGTTCCAGGGGATGACATATGTTAGTATATTGATCTATCAATCTTAAGCCATCTGTATCCACATTGTTATAAAACTACTAAATTGTTAATTTGTGACCAGTCTTTAAAACTTGAACTTAAAAAGTTTTTTGCATGTATTTAGTAGTTACTCTATATACAACCAATAAATGAGTTGCTGAGGGAGATATAGAGATGAACAAAATCTAGTCACTCCCCTCAATAAAGGAGCTGATCAACCAGCAAGGAATTATAGACTCAAAAACAGTTATTTTAGAAAATCTGAAAATGGAAAGTGTGAAATAAGCACAAACTAGGTGGGTGTGATGTGAGTAAAGAAGAAAGAGATTCTTTCTGGCTGGGCCCCTGGTGGGGAAGAAGGAAAAAGTGGGTGGTGTAGCAGCCTATGGAGTGGGTGGTGGTCAAGCTGGACACTGCAAGGTGAATTAAGGTGTGTAGGAAGAGTCTTTGATCAGGGGGAACTTCAGGGGAAATATGAGGGCAGGCATTTTCAGAGTGCAAGGAATCTTGTCTGGTTATGTATAAGTTTAAATAATGTGTTTATATCTAATATGTTTATTGTTAGTCATCTATAAAATAAACTATTCTTTAAAACCAACAAAAACAATAGAAATCTTTTCATACAACGGTAACATAGTGGTCTAGAAGATTGAAACGATTTGGTCCCTAACCAGGCAGAGAGAGTCAATTATCCTTTTTTTTGTATTCACGGCTTTTAGCCCTTGATACAGTGCTGGTTAAGTAGAAGTTTCTCAATAATTACTGAAATGAATTCAACTGGGTGAAAATGAATTGCTCAAGAAGTTTCTTAAAATAAAAGTGCATCGAGTGGGGATGTTTTATTATTATTCTCCTAAAAATGTATTTTTCCCCCCAGAGGAATGACTTAATAATGAGGCCTAAGTTTTATCACCAACTGAGACCTTGTAATTGCTTTTTACTCTTTCTTTCATTCTGTTTCTAAACAGGGCAACTGGATATGTATAAAACTGCTCGGACATACATGATTCCTCAGTCCACAGCAGTGAAGTGTATATGCCAATGAAATGATTTCTGCCATGCTATTAAGATTAGAGAGCATTGGCAATGACCTTTGTTAGGATAAACTTTCTAAATAAAGATTCACAAGTAATATGGGACTTGTGGAATTCAGTGTGCGTAATTCACTATATGGCTAATTTCTGGCTCTGTGGCTTAATTTATTGGTCACAAATAACAAGTGTTTACCATGCATGGGTTTTATATTTTTATCTCACTTTGTATTCATAGCGATTTTATGAGGTAGGTGATTTTATTATCTCCAATTTCTAGATGAGGCATTTGAGGCACAAAGAAGTATAATAACATGACCAAGATCCCATAACTAGTAAATTGTGGCTGGAATTCAAATCCCAGCTCTCCAACATGAACACTCAGGTTGCTAACCACCCATTCTCACCTCCCTGAACTGAAACTAACGCCTTGGTCAGTTTTAAAGCTTTATGGGAAATCCAATCAAATTGCCAGTTCTTGGACTCTGGAGAGAATTTTTCCTGGAGTTCAATTCTGAGGATTTTCACACATTCTGCTGCAAGCCATCTCCCTCCTCCTAAGATCTTCTCTTCCTCCTCACTCTTATTACACTCCCTTTACATGCATGAGAACTGAGGGGACAGTATTGTTTGTGGGTGTCATCTTTAGCTCTGGACATAGCCAGAGCAACTAGCAGACAGGCATGAATTTTCTTAGGCTCCTGAATCATGGACCCTGCGCCCAAGATGTCACCTAAGGATCATGTGTCATTCCTGGAGACCTGGATTCACTGTCCTTTGTTGCTTAAAATATCTCATTTTGAATTAAAGGGAGTCCAAAAAGTAATAGTAAGAGTAAGGAAACCACTGAAATCATGCAAGGTGTATTAGAGATGCATGGAAATGGGTTGGTGCAAAGTAGTATTTGTTGTGTGTACAAGTTCTACTTTTATTAGTGACTGTGGAACAAGGGTGGGAGTGCTGGTAACAGCAACTCACTTTTGTTTAATCAGTGAAGGATTTGTGAAAGAACAGTGGTTTCAAGAGATCTTTGAAGTATTTCCAACAAAGTGCTAATTGTGGTTGTGGTTTTCCTTTTTCTTTCTTCCTTTTTTTTTTTCTTTTTTGTTAATGGGTAGACTTTAGCCTACCAGGTGCTACAGAGTCAAATGCATTCAATGAGTGCCCTAAACATTCTCAATGCATGAAATGTGGCAAATAAAACCACATTTGCACATTTGGAAAGTTAAGGAAAATTTTTTCTATGAGATTATTTAGCATCTAAACTTTTTACTTTTGTTCAAACAGAACCAGTTTGTACTCCCAAGAGCTTTGTTTTAATTTGTCCTAGTTATAAGCTTTCTTGTTTTTTATTCTAACCTTTGGTCAAACAATGAACAAATTCTAGTATTTAATCATTTATTTTACTTTCTGCTTATGTTGATCTTTTGCCTCTTGATGTTTATTTTCAGGATACCTTGAGGATAGTTTTGTAAAATCTGGAGTCTTCAATGTATCAGAACTTGTGAGGGTATCCAGAAGTAAGTAAATGGTTTTCTTTTTACTCAAGTGTACAGTATGATGTAAAAATATTTTAAATTTTGAACCTTAAATACAGTATGAAGAGTGACTACATCTTAAGAGAATTTGCATTTGAAAATCTTAAACCTTTTGATGAAATCATTAAGTGAATGTATTATGTCTGTTTTTCTAAATTATTTGCATTCAAATCAAAACTTTCTGTTGTGCAAAATTAATTTTTAGGTTGTTCTTATTGCCATGTTATTGGTATTCATCTAATTCAGTTCTCTTGTGACCATAGTTGGGCATTTATATCAAAGGAAGTGTGATTAATTAAATGTACTCTGTGTTGTTATGATAACCCACATAAGTTTCCTGTAGATAAGTGCTTTTTCATTTTACTAACATTTTGGTGGGGGTTGGAGATGTACAGGATATACACGCTAACATGCAGAGTGTAAAGGGATGCAGAAATTAACTTTGCAGATTGTAGTTGGATATAGATAGAAAGCATTGTTATCCAACACAATGTCCAATTGTTTTAACTGGCCACCTCACCTGGATACCATTCTTGGCATGCTGGATCATATTTTTTTTCCAGGGAAAACTTACCTGGCTGGCTACCTAAGCAAGGGGTATGTTCCCTTGATTAACTCTTTGACTTATTACTAATGTATTCAAATTATGTGAGATGAACTCTTAATGCACTGATTATGGTAAAGGGGGTGACTACTCTCCTCACTCCTTTCTATGATTTAGCTTGCTCATGAAACTTTGAATGGTGTGTTTTTGTACCTGATGGTTTGATAGGAAGTGTCACAGTTTGGAATGATGTTATTCAGATGACTAGGTGGCACTCTGATTCTTGTTGTGCTGCTTATTTGGATCAAAGTCAGAGGTCATGAACAAGAATTATGATGATCCAAAAAGAACAGAAAGAGCAGTTACTGAGAGTGTAGCAGTGTTTTGGAGTCCTGTTCAGTGAGGAAATCTTTAAGCTAGGAGGTAACCATGTTTTTGAACCATAGTTTCTCTAATTTCTAAAATGGCAGAACAAACAGCATGTTCGTAAGAGAATGATACACATGAACTTCAAGACTGTGGGAACTCATCTTTTCTGGCATAATTCAGGAGCAGATAAATGTATGTTCAAGAGGCTAAGGCTGTGGCTCAGTGGAAGAGTGCTTGCCTAGCACATATAGGCACTGGGTTCAGTCCTTAGTACCATATACAAAAATAAGGAAGTAAAATGAAGGCATGCTGCCCATCTACAACTACTAAATAAATAAATAAGTAAATAAATAAAATAAAAATGTATGCCCAAAAGACTGCTGTCATGGGTACATTTACCTGGGGACAGTGTAGAAGATGAAATCATATATTCTGTATCTCTAGGGTATGTATTTGCTGGGCAAGAGGATTCCTATGGTCTACTCCGTTGCCCAAGGCCATAAGCCTTTTGTGTCTTTCCAGATCAAATGTGATAGGCAAAGGCCTCTGACATTTAAAATTTTTAGTTTAATTTTAGTTTTTTATTTGGAAAGGAATATAGCTGACTTGATCATTAGCACATTCCTGCATCATGTAAGGAAGGGAACATTTGCATGTTCTTATGCATTTCTCTACTGCTACTTAGCGGGAAGGCTATACCGCAATCGTTATGAGGTATGTGAAGTTATTTGCTTAAATTTGTACTAAGTTTCATGATGTATTTGCATGCTTTTTATGAGAAAGGGCAGTAGAATAATCTGTCAGAAAATGTTTATTTAATAGGCAACTATGCAAAGTGCTGTCAAAGGAGAACTAGTCTGGAACCTTCAAAAGCCCAGAGTGATATTTTGAAAAATCTGAATTTCAAAAACAAAACAATAGCTTAAAAATACCTTTCTATAATAGCAGTTCAGAAACAAGGTGAATTTAACATACTTCATTCATCCATTCTTAATTCATACTGTCATTTCTTAGAGGTTTTTAGGTTATTTGTTATAATGAACATAACTGATTTGTAATTAGTACATTAATTATCCATATTCATTCTTTAGTTAATTTATTCAACAAACATTTATTTTCTTCTCCATATGTAAATAGGTGTCTCTAAAATGCTTGAGAAGTTATTCTCCTAAGTGTTTTAATATATTCACATTATAATCTTGTTTACACAATTGAACTTCATTGTTTATGAAATACGGGTTTGCTAAGTCAACATAAACCACAGCACAGCCCTTATGCTGTATATCACAGTTCTGACTTCTTGAAGGTTCACGGTGTGTTAATGGTTTTGTCCTCTAGGATTTTACTATCATATGACCCACTAATGTGTATGTTGACTTTAGCTAATGAAGCTATTCAGTTTTTAGGATAGTGATCTCTCTGTTGAATGATATTATCTCCATCTTAAAAGTTGATTTAGGATCAGCTTTTGGAGTGAGAAGAACAATAAGAGAGATTAAGGGTTGGCCTCTAACCCTTAGAATCTGAGGTTCTTTGGTGCTTTGCTTCTAAGAGGATATTGGCAACCTCTTAAACGTGATTTGCAGCTCTCAGCTCCCTTGTAGCTCACTGGGAGAGGTCCCACTGCCAGTCTCTGCAACTGCTCTGAGTTCTTCCAGAGCTTTTCAACAGCAAGATCTGCCTGAGACATGCTCTCCTTGTTTCTAAATAAATTGTGTGTGCTGGTTTAGTATTTTGGTCATATTTATTATTAACCTACCCCTCTTTCTGTCATCTACTATTTACTCTAAGAATGCATACTTAATTTTTATAGTGTCCATGTATAAACATTATTTTTATTGCTATCTTGATACTGTGCCATAATCCTTCTGTAATAAAATTTAGAAAAAAAATTCTGAAGATTTTTTTAAAAATTATCATTTGAATATAAACTACAACCAGTTATGTTTATGGCCAAGTAAATTGTGTTGACTGTTAAGTCATATATATTTGATAGAAATTGCAAAACTTTGTCTGAATATTATATAATATTAATAAGTTTACAAATTGTTTTCAAAAGATAAAACCTGTACCCTTCCTGTTCGTAACTCTTTGGATTTTATCCATGACTACTGTAGGAAACTAGAGAGATTGCTCACATTCTCTTGACCCCTAAAGTGCCTGCTTCTAACACAAACCGTGTTTCCAATGTCACATACAACCTGGTTCTAATAATGAATTTTAAAGCATGTGGTTACTGTAGGATTTCTTACCTCATTTTTTTTTTTTTAACCTCTGGTGTACCTCAAGCCACAAAAAACATAGCTACATCTTAGCTGTCTAAATAACTCAAGTCATCAGACACAGTTACACATTGCATATAAATATTTTCTGTGAAAGGAAGTTAAAGTATATTATATAAAATGAACAATCTGACGGAAGGCAGATGCTCCAGAAATTTGGAGCAGAGACTCACTGTGTGTATATTTACTTAATTTTTATAGTGAGTTCATTGCATTCCATGATTACTTTTCTATAATAAAGCTTGTGCCTCCTAATCATATTCTCTTAAAAATATCTTAAGTTAACCATGGCTGGCCTGATATTAAAGCACAATTCAACTGATAATAAACATATTTAGAATGTTTATTACAAATACTGGGTAAGAAAATGTTCTTTAAATCTGTAGTCCCTTTGGAATTTTTTATTCAACTGGAGGCAGTTAGGAGAGGGGAAGATTTAAGAGATGGTGTGTTCTTTTCTGGAATTTGTTTACACACCTTAGGAAACCCTTAATTTCTGAAGGCCTGAAGGTAAAGAAATATATACTGGCCTTCAGCACTATTCTTTGACACCAGCCTACCTTGTCTTCACTTTGCAGATAGTCTCTGTTCTTGACTTTGCTTCTATGGTAAACCCTGTTTGGAATAATCTTCCTTCAGTATCATCCTTGCTTGTTCTCCAAAACCCAGTGCCAGATATGCTGTTTCCATAGACATGTTGGCACATTCAAGCCTGCATTAGATTTTCGCTCTGGAAATCTTCTAGCATTTTGTGATCATATTATTCATCTGGGAAATCCCACTGTCTTGGTATTTGTATTTGCACAAGTGTTTTGTTGACCCAATTTGTTGCCCACTGTAGTTATTAAGGGTATCTAAGATTATTTTGTAGCCATTTGAAATACTTGACAATAATGGACATAGTCAACGACTTTTGAGTGAATAAACTTTCAGCAAGCAGATTTATTTTGCCTTCTCTACTTTGAGGACATTTTTGAGTTGTTCCATGTTTGTTAACCACACTACCATGGAAACATTTGGGGGAGAAAGCAAAGAAGGGAGGGAACTCATGTTTGCTGAGGATTTATTTTGCACAATTCTGGGCTTTTATCATTATTTACCTCATTTCCTCCTCAAAATAATTATGTGTAAAACTTATTATTATTCTTCCCAATTTAAAATTTAGGAAACTGAAGCATACAGCTTTTAAGTGGCAGAGGGGGTTTGAACTAAAAGGCTATTTATCTCCCAACACTCTTCATTCTAACAAACACACTATCTCTCAGATTTATTCAAGATGTCAAAAAATTAATTTTAAAAATTTGAACAGATGTACTACATTGTGCAAAAAAATAATTCTATATAAAAATTTAGTTCATAATATGTTTGCAAATTCAAACATACTTCTTCATTTACAAAGTACTATCTTAAAATATAAAAGTCCATGAGTATGTTCTAAATGATTTATAAAGTGATGGCATAAACTTTTTTTTTTCTTTTGTAAACAAAGTGTAACTGTTAAGTGCAGCCACACTTAGGATTTATATATGAAACCTAAATATGTATTTGGGAAAAACTTGACTTTTATTTCATATTAGTAAATTTCACTTTTTAAAATAAATATCTGCCCTGATAATTTTTTATATCAAATGATTATAAATATCATGATTTCCAATTCATTCCAATGTTAATATTATTAATATCATAAAATAATAATCCTTGGTATTTGTGAAACTGCTTTATATTTATTGGTTTAACAATGATTTGGTTTAGCGCAAATTGGTGCTTTTGAAATCAAATGTTCTGTTTCCCTGAAGGCATCTGTAAAGCAGTGAGGTGACAGGTGCAGTGACCACTGCTGTCAAGAAGTGAGGGAAGAAGATCGGGAGTGGGATTAGGGGAAGTGGTAACCAGTGATCACAGTTTGAATGTTCAATGTGATGAGGAAGTTTTCAAGTCCTACCCCCAGTACCAGTACCGTGGGTATTAGAACCTTGAGGTAAAGAGGATTCTCCTCTTCCTTGCCCAAAAGCTTGGAAAATATTACATCTGCATAGAGATGAGAAATATGAATGTCAGTCCCAGTGTTTCTTTTCCTTTTCCTCCTCAGCACCCATAACCCAGGGAACTGGAGTCAACTTCCCAATTGGAGAAATTCCGAGCCAACCATATTATCATGACATGAACTCCGGGGTTAATCTTCAGAGGTCTCTGTCTTCTCCACCAAGCAGGTAATGGAAGGAGGAACTAATCTTGTTGCATCTGTGTGCAGATAGGTGGGAAGGTAGATGCGCAGACAGACAGTAGATAAATCGATAGAGAGGAGAAATAAAACAGTTTTTGCTGATAGTTTGCAGACGCTTAATCTTTCCTGGTATAATTTATTTTGATATTTGCAAATTAACTGTAAATGTACAAAGCATTTATAAAAAAATCTTTGAGGGGACAAAGGAACTATGAAAATATATTAATATGGTTTTTATCTTGTCCTGTGAAATGTTATAGTTGTACAAGTTTACTAATTCTTTTGGTAAGTTGATGATGTTGCGGTGTCAGTGATCCCTGATTTGTAAGTGATCCATCCTGGTAACTCATGATACCACATCCACACCTGGGATAATGAAACATGAAAAATGTATTATTACCTAACCTTAAAAGTAAAGGCCTCATTGTAGGTCAAAGTTTTCAATAAGTTAACGTTCTTTGACTAAGTTAGTTGATTCTCAGGTCCCAGTAAAGTATTTATTACCTACTCTGAGACTAACCAGTTTTTGTTAATGTGGATGAAGAGTGAGTAGTTTCTTTGCTTTTTCATTCTCTCTTGATGTTCTCATTTTCTCTCTTGACCTTTGATTGCGACTTTCAGTTGAGGTGAATAAATTATTATCGATGTATTGTTTTTCTCTTTTTGAGTTATATCTTTCATATAAGAAGATTCGTTTGTTTCTGGAGCATTAAATATACCCATGATCAGATAAAAGACCCTAATGAATTGCAGAGCAAAACAGGTTTTATTCTTTTAATTTTTAGAAGTAAAATAATATCTGTAAAACTGTTTTATTTTTAAAATTATTTATTTATTTGTTTGTTTGTTTGTTTAATGTGGTGCTGAGGTTACAACCCAGTGCCTCATATGTACTAGGCAAGCGCTCTACCACTGAGCCACACTCCCAGCCCTGTAAAACTGTTTTATTAGAGTATTCTCAGTAAAGAAAGTTAATTGCATTTGAATTAGTTATGGGAATAGTTATATTTGTTTGTTTATAAATTAAGGCCAATTTTATATAATTTATAGTCAAACTGTATTTTCATATAGTTAGATTATAAATCAAGATAATTAGATCTATTCTCACTAAATTGATCTCTGACTTGTTTAGGTCTTAAAAGTACTTTAGTTTTTCTAGATTTAAAATGTGAGTACTAACTTTCATTCCCTCTGCTGGATCAAGATGTTGTCAGCACAGATCTTTCATGGTCACTCTGTATCAGGTGCTATGTCCTTCAGAATAAACAAGTTTTGAAAACATTTCTCTACTACTTCAGTCTGAGAATAATTCCTCTCCTATTTTAATTTTTTTTGTACTTATGCTAACTCACAGATGGAAGAATTAGTTTCAAAGGAGAGTTTAAAAATATAAGCTCAAACTCTGGATACCTAAGGAAGAAACTAAAGAAAGTATTTATTCTTGCTATGGTTGAGCATGCATAGAAATGACCATCTTTGATCATGTTAATACTCTGGGAGTTGTGAGTCAAATATTAATCACAAGTGTATCTACAAATAGACCCAGGCACACAGGCTTCAAAGGCTTGGGGACCTAGTATGGTGGGAGGAGTGTGGTCTTGGATGTCCCAGGGCCTTCTTTTGTGTCTGGCTAGTCCCATTAACTTGCTCTGGAAACTCACTGAATTTCTCACTGAATTTTAACAAATGTGTCTCCTCATTTGTTAACAAAAAAAGTAGGATTGGCTTTTCTATAGAATTTTTGAGGTCATTGTGAGTTCTGAAACCCGGTGAGGTTACATTTATTATCACTGCATAAAGTTGATTCAGAAGGGTTTTTTTATTTTTTATTTTTAGTTTTTATCTGCATGGGCACAAATAAGGAATTTTTTTAGTTAAAGAAAAACATTTATATTCATAGTCATAATTAACTGTTGGATAAGGTATTGGTAGGAGTTTTTGAAAGCAGTGTATCAAGCAATGTGACTCATATCATGAATAGTTTTAAAAAATTTTGCTCTAGGTATTCATTGTTTTAAGTAATTAGGATGAATCATGTTTTCCTTATTAGGGTGTTTCATTCTGAAATGAAAGTATGCGTTTGGTTTGAATTTGGAAACACCTTTTTTATGTTAATCTAAACAATAAAGGATCAATAATGTCATATTTTAGAAAAAGTTAAAGATTAGTACATGAGATAGTGTATAATCAGTAAAGTACTATAAAATTTATTATGAATTATAGGGTTAATGCTAATAATTAATATTTAATAAGTATGTTATAAATGCCAGCCACTTAACTAAATGCTTTATAGTTAATAACTCATTTAATCTTCTCAGTCATCTCCCTTTGAAGAAGTTTTATTATTTCCATTTTACAGATGATTAAACTGAGTTTAGAAAGGTTAAGGAGCTTACTATTAAGAACTAATAAATGGTCAAGTCAAGACTTGAGGCTTCCAAGTTCCATTACCTTACCTGTGAATTAATATGATTTACATTGTCTATGGCAAGTGCTATGCAAATAAAATTATTAATATTGATGATCATTATAATAAGTGTCAAGTGCAATCTTAGTAACATGATATTAATATTGGCAGACAAGCCACGCTTAAGAGTTCAATTTTTATGACAGAAATTTCTTGGGGAAAAACATTTGAAAAGTAGATATAGGCAGAGATGGAGTGACAAGTGATACACAACCAGAAATGTTTGCTCTTCATGCCTTGAATACTCATCATTCTTTTAGAATGACTGGATTGCTTTGTGTTTATGGAAATCTCCATAGTAAGAGTCTTCTTAAGTCATTTATTTTTTAAATGTTGTACATCCTCCCCAAAATCCAATTAATGTGACTATCGTTATATTTTAACAGCAAAAGACCCAAAACTATATCCATAGATGAAAATATGGAACCAAGTCCTACAGGAGACTTTTACCCCTCTCCAAATTCACCAGCTGCTGGAAGTCGAACATGGCATGAAAGAGATCAAGGTGGGTGATTAGAGTTGCCTCCAGGGACATTAGAATAGAATGTTGGCTCCTTTCATAAGTTTCATCTAATAAAAATTATATCAGTAAACCAATATGGATTATATTCTCTTACTGAAATGATTTCAGTAAATTTATTTGTGATAATATACTAGCCAGATGTTATCAAAGTTACAAAAATCCCATTTTTTCCTATTTTATTAGACCTTTTTTCTGGACAAAGTGATCTCTGAGAACTCACAGTTAGGTGTGTGACTGATCATCTCTGACTACATTAGATGGTTGGATTGCAACAGAACCTCAAGTGTTGATTAGATTAGAGTAGATGGCTTTTTTCTGTGGGGCATTTCCAGGAGGAGCCAAACTTTAAACACTTTGTAGGTGTCAGTACTGAAGGTTCTTGATTAAGGGAAGCCACAGTTCTTTGAGGAAATAAATATAGCATAAATAATAAATAAAAGTATAATGTAAGAAACTTTATGTCTGAGTCAGTGTTGTTATATTTTCTAGATAAAACTACAACCCAGTGCTAGGGCAACTTTAAGGAGAAATATAATTTTAAGTAAGAGGTGTTGTTTAGCTTTCTGGGGGTGAGACTTAGATTTTTTCCCTTTTTAATGTCTATTGGATTGAATATAGTTCATTATAAATATCCACCCCTTTTCCCACAATTACAGGGAGATTATTAAGCATGGAAATAGACAAATGAGCTAGCTGCAGTTTTTGTTAGTGTTTATACATGTGTGCAAATAAGATTTTTATATTGGCACCATAAAGTGTATTTGAAAATTGCCTTTTAAGTCACCTTCTGCCTTTAAATAAAAGAAACGTGCTCTTTATCAATGGCTTTCGACTCAAATTTGGGTGTGTATTTGTGGGGGTTGGAGAGGTATATGTTGAACAATCTTAGCAGACAAATAACGGTGGAGCTTGACATTTAAAGCTAAGGTCAGTTCCTTAAACTCAACTCCTGTTTTGCTGCTCAGAATTTTTATATTAAGTGACACAGTATTTTAAAAAATAGTGAAAAACCTCCACGGAGGAATTGGACTTTGAGTCTCTTGGGTCTTTTCAGCTCGTTGAAATTTAACTAGTAAAAAGTAGGGGCAGGCAAAAGCACAGCCAACTGCTGAGATGGGTAGGTAGGTTTGAGAATGGTTCTGTGTACCATGTGACTGGACATTGTGCATAGGAAAGGAAGTGATACATGACAGGGGTCATTTTGTAGAAGGACTTAAAGATCAGCCAGATCCAATCCTTTCGTTAGGTAGGAGACAACATCATCTTTATAAAACATAAATAGCATTATGTCACGCTTGCTTTGGATCCTTAGTGAGATCTCAGTTTTTAGGGGAAGATCAGAATTCCCTCCTTTGACTGACAGGCTTGGCCTCTGGCTGCAGCTGCAGCTCAGCAGGTGCCATTGGACTTCTCCTTCCTGTTTGCACCTGAGCCTGAGGCTTTGTTTAGATTTAGGAATGTAACACCCAGGACCTTCTTATAATCCTTGTCCTCTGGAATGCTCTTCTCCTGACTCTTGCTCTAGCAAATTCTTTTCCATCCTTCAGAGACCAACTTACTCTAAGGAATTTCAAAATCAGGACTTCCTGTTTTGTCTCCTGTTTTAGTATCCTATCATTCCTTTATTGTTTTCAAAATGTATAATTTTGAAAACAATAAATAATATAATATAATATAAACAGATTGTTTAAATCTGTTTACACTGCAAAGGCAGTAGACTACTACTGCAGCTAGTATCTAACTCAAGACTTGGTGCATAGTAGGGGCACAATAAATATTTGTTGGATAAATGAACCATTAATAGATTGGAAAACCAGACTCCTTAGTGAAGTCAGGGAATAATAGAGACTTTTACCTGAGGTGTAGAACTGTGAGTAAAAACAAACTCCTCAACCCTTTATATTTTATTGCTTGTTTTACTGACATTGTCAGTTTATTCTAAACAAAGCTATATTTTCCTTGTCAAAAATTTGTTCTGGAAAGGTTCTGATGGTAATGATGATAACATTGTAAATGTGTGAGAATGTCTGTGTTGTTCAGTAATGTAGGTGTTTTTTTATTATAGAGAGTGTCACTTTATAAGAATTGATTCCTCTTTCAGTCTATTCAATAAAGCCAATCTCAAATCATATTATAAAACATTTTTGAAAAGTAGAAGGGAAACTGTCATTCTTTTTCTTTGTAAAATCATTGCATTGTCTTGGTGATTTTCTATTGTCAAGATGACTAGAATTACTGGAGAAGTCTGTAAAGGCATATTATATTAAGGGTAAGGAAGAATGTTCCATTCTCAAGTGTGCTTAAAAAAAAAACAAAAAAAAACTCTTGTCACTTTAATTCTGAAGACCCCGAAGACTTTGTAATGTGCACAATAAGCCATTGTGGGTAGAAGACTTCAACTATAATGAAAAAATGAGGGCAGTACAGTACTATCTTTATAAATTTGCTAAGCCAAATGCAGTCCTTTTGTTCTTGGAAAATTGCCTTTTTAAAATTCACAAAATAAAATGCCTCATAGTTGTTCTTGTCCATCTTCAAATGTTCCTTAGACATATGTGTCTCTCATGAAGGGAATTGTTTAAAGCACAGGCTGAATACTACTCTGACACTTGTAATGGCTTTAATCTATCTTATACTTCTTTCTGTCATAAAACCCAGTACTAATTGGTACTCAATAACCACTTACTGGGTGATTGTAACATGGCTTGTTTTACGATTAGGAGAAACACTTAAATTTACTATTATTTCCTGGTTATATGCCTTATTCTGTTAGTGTTAACTTTGCATTGAAATCTATTCTTGCCATAACTCTTAGCAAAGCTGATTTTTGAAATAGGCAAATAAAAACAACAAAATTGTGGACAATATGTGGATTCTGTTTTCCCTTATAGTCTTAAACATCAGTATGAATCATTGAGATTTATTCCAAATAGGCAAAAATAAAGACTGTAATATGACCAAGTTAGTATACTTTATTTTAGAAAGAAATTAGGCATTTTTCAAAAATCTAAATTCATGTAATGAGATATGTTCATGTAATATTCAATAATTTAATGAAAAACTATTTTTTTAGTATGTTACAGTTAATTTTGTCTTTTCAAAACAAAAAAGTTATAGTTTTCTGATCATGACAGAATTATTATTTATAATTTTTCAAAAAAGACAAATACTTTTAAATTAAACAGTATTTAATGGTATTAAACATTGGTAGAAGAATATAAAATTTGCTTATTCTTCTAACGAATAGTGATAGAAATTAATTTGTCAGCATCTAAATTATGTAATATTTATATTTTTACTTAATGTTTTTTTATACATAGAGAAGGAAAGGACGAAGAAAATAATTCTGGGCTATAAGCAAAGAGTAACTGCTTCATTCTTAAGTTCTAAATTAGTTCTCCCTACTTAGTCTAAGACTAAGGTCTTAAACTTCTGACTGCCTCTATTTCTAATAAATTCCTTTTCATGTTTTTTTTCCTTCTTTCTTTCTCTTTTCCTCCTCTTTGTTTCTTTCTTTCTTCTTTTCTTGAGTTGAGGATCAAATCTAGCCTCCCACATACTAGGCAAGTGCTTTACCACTAAATATATCCATAGCCCTGAGCATTTTTTTATACTGTTTTCCATCATTTAAGATCTTAATGATCTTTATCAGAGAATTTTTTTATTTTATCAGTGATAGTATGCAGGTTGAGAATTTTTTTATTTTTTATTTTATTTTTAATTTTTTGTTAGAACTTTATGGTTATACATATGGTTGGTTTCATCCCAACAAACTCATACATGATTTCAGTTCATGATTCCCCCTTTTCCCTCTGCCTTTTCCTTCGAGTCCCCCTTCCCCTTCTTCTTCCTCTATTCCAATAGATTTCATTTTGCTTGTCTATTTATGTAATCTTATCCTTCCCTCCCCCTTTCCTTTATTTTGCTCTAACTTCTGCATATAAGAGAAAACATTCAATCTTTGAGTTTCTGAATTGGCTAATTTCACTTAGCATGATAGTCTTCATTTCCATCCATTTACTGGCAAATGCCTTAATTACATTTTTTTTTAAATAGCTAAGTAGAACTCCATTGTACATATATACCACAATTCTTAATCCATTCATCTATTGACAGACATCTGGGTTGATTCTGTAATTTCACTATTGTGAATTGTGCTACTATAAACATTGATGTGGCTGTGTAACTGTGATATGCTGATTTTAGATCTTTTAGAAAAATACCCAGGAATGGGATAGCTGGGTCATATGGTGGTTTCATCTCTAGTTTTTTTGAGAAATCTACAAACTGCTTTTCAGAGCAGTTGTACTAGTCTGGGGCCCTACCAACAATGTACAAGTGTTCCTTTCTCCCCACAACCTCATCAACATTTATTGTTGTTTGTAAATAATTTATTTTTTGTAACACTTATTTATAAAATATTCCTTTTGAAATTTTATCTACATTAAGCTTTCTTGAATAAATTCAGAGACTTGATTCCTAGTTAATATACTTCTCTAGAAATCACTAGAGCAATTCTTGTAACTTTGGATATAAGAGGAAAAATGAGATAAGTCATGATTTTACTTCTAGTTCAAGTTATCTTCACGAGACCAAATCTAGTTGTATACCAATGCCCATTTATCATTTGCTTGAATGTTTGAAATATCATTTATCAAGGTCACTTTGCCATTGCCATTCTAATAGTCATTGATTCATCCAAGTCTGAATGTAACGCTCATAAAGCACTACTTAATAGACAGTGAGAAAAACATGATATGGTAAATATATTTGTAATATACAGTCATGGATTTCTAAATGGAATATGTAATAACTTCTCAGTCTGATGAGTATTAAAACAGCTTATGATCTTAGATAAAATGTAAATTCAAAAAGATTTTTCATGCAGTACAATTTTATTAATTTCTACACCTTTAGGATTTGAGATAATTTGGCTCAATTAACATTTATCAAGTGACTGTTATATGCCAGGAATTTTTATAGGCATTGAACACACAAATGAGATTAATTTTCCAGTCCTTGACCTGCTGAACAGAAAAAATAGTTTTGTACTATTTATGAAAAAAAGAACTTCACAGAAAATAAATAATATAAACCAGATCGCAAAGTGACTATATTCATGCTTTAGAACTAACTTACTTTTAAGCACTATAAGAGGTAAATCTTTATAATATGTCAGTTAATTGACACCTTGGAACAAAACTGGTACTACTTGCTGTATTGGTGTGTAATTACAATTTTAAGAGTAGTTTAAAAAAATTAAATTGACTCTAAAATAAGTTATATTTATGCATTGAGTTCTGGTTGTTGTAGGTACTAGAAAATAAAAAGGCTAATATAAAAAAAATTTTTTTTGAAGTTCTGTTATCTAAGTCCTCTTGGCAAGTTTTTCTGAAATTTTAATATATTTGCAAGTGTGGAGATTTATGATAATTTTATAAACATTCTCATTAGTAATGCAGTCTTTTTACTAAATTTCAATTTGCATTTTATAGAATTTTATAAGGTAATTTTAGATATCAGATGAGTTAAAACAAAGGGCTCAAAGGAACCCTGGATGCTAGTGAGTGATAATGCCAATTTATTATCATAAGCTCAATCAAAAAATAAATAACAGTAAATAAGTGTGTGGTAACATCCTAACAGAACTGCTAGCAGACACCAGCATCATTTATTGTGAGTTTAAGAATGTTTCTAGATAAGCAAGATAGAAGAGTGGTCAACTAAGTTTAGAAAATTCGGTTTTAATATTTAAGCTTTTGTCATTCATGAATGAAAATGTCAAATATTTAACACATTACTGTGGGCTGTGGTTATCTAGGAGTGACTGCTGAACAAGCATGTTTATTAAGTTTGTGATTTCAGAACCTTTTATTTCTGTGGAAGAATCTACAGGCAACACAAGGTTGAGACTTTGGGGAACAGTGCTCAAGCCCAAACTCCCAACTGATAAATGACACAACTTTGAGGTTTCTCCGGAGCTATGGGAGCAGAACATGTTAAGTAGCTTTCCCAGAGATTACGTGACTGCTGCCTGGGAGCCACTAGCATTCTGGGGAGTCCTAGAGAATAGCAAGGCAACAGTAACCTTGGTGGAAGGACTTTTTAACCTGCCTTTGTGCAGCAGATCAAACACCAATTCCTTACATTCCTAGAGTTCAGATCACAGGATTAAGTAGCAAATGTCCAAATATCAAATTTTTGAGCAAGAGAAAAAACAGAGATACAAGTTCTTTTGGGGGATAAATGTGGAGAAGAGCTCATATGAGTTTAATGTATAAGCATAATTTTTAAGATTTCCACTTGAGCTTTTTATTATGAAAAACATCAGAACTTGAGAACTACAAGTGAATTTCCATGTATTTCATGACATTGGAAAACAAACTTCAGGGATTCTTCCACTGGGGTGTATATTATTCTCTTCAGCTACACTGCTAAAGTTAAAAAAAATCACATGAACATCTTTGAAACAGAAGGAAAACATTAAATTGTTGGTGAAGGCTTTCATCAGAATCCCTTATGTTGCCTGCTAATCAACAAATATCTGTCCTCATTTCATGTGATCTGATTCTGGGCGGGGCTAACTCGTGTATATGTTTGAAGGCTCTACGCTGATTAATATGGAAAAGTTGTACTCACTCATATTTCTGTTCTCTGGAGCCTTAATAATTTGAAAATACAGCATTTTGTAGAAAAACCAAAATAGCAAATTAGTTTGAAATAATAATAACTTTCTTTGTAATACTGGGTCTCTGGACTGATGGAATGCAGATTAAAATAGGAACATCAGAAACACATGGGAGACTGTCACAGTGTGCCATACAAAGTTCAGTGGCATAATAAAAGGTTTTTATTTCAAATCCTTTCACACATTGATTTCATGTGTAAGCTTATTTTGCAGTAGTTTGGAAAGCAGGTGTCTTTTTAGTTTTAGACTATCAATATCATATATAATAGTGAAACATAATTCAGACTCCTTATTTTACAGCTAGGCAATCCAAGGATCAGAAAGACTGACTTGTCCAGTGTCTAGGTAACTAATTGCAGAGCCTAGATCTTCTTTTTTTTTAAATCAAATATTTTCTGTCATACTACAGTCTCCCTAGAGAATCATTAAGTAAACTTACTTATGTGGGGAGACGTGGACTAGCAGAATTTTACCACCACTTCACAAGTCTCAGAAAATGGACAGTTTTCCTTAAAAGCTTCAAGATGAACTCTGAATTGTAGAACTAGAATGGGAGAACTGAAGTGAATTTTTCATTTTCAGAGTTCTGAAAGAATTGCCAAAACAAAAATCTCAAGATGGTATATGTATACACACACACACACACACACACACACACACAGGTATATATGTATATATACATATATATTACACTGTATTACTATTAGGATTATTTATATATAAATATATATTTATATGAATATATATGATTATATATTTATATATATTTTGACTGCTTCAATATATAAATATATATAATCAGTTTTGAAGTTAAAAAATTGCATGTATGAATGCTTTTGATAGATAAATGTGGAGAAGAGCTAATATAAAATGAATGGCTAAGCACTATTTTTAAAAGTTTTTGCTTTGGAAAGTAGAGAAAAATGTAAAGTGCAGAACATTGTACCTCACCCAGCTTCAACTATTAACAATATTTTACTAATCTTATTCATTTTCTATCTTCCAGTTTTTAAAAACTATTTTTAAGTATATTATGCCATTTGCATATGAATATTTCTAAGGGTTCTCACCCTAACAAAGAAATTTTTTACATACAGAACCATTTTCAATTTAAAAAACAATAATAGTTCCTTAATATAACCCCATATAATTTCTAATTCCCCAGTCTATCTTGAAGGTTGTTCTTTTGAATGAGAATTCCAATTTAGTCTATCTATTTAAACTTTCAGCCTGTTTACCCTATACTAGCTACCCTCTCGCTTTTCCTATATCATTAATTCGTTGAAGAAACCACATAAATTTAATAATGTGTTCAGAAAGTACATGTAAATAAGGCAAGCCAGATCCTGTTGCTATTTGTGGCTACCATTTATTGAACATTTACTCTCAGGTGATTAGCTAAGTAATATATTTACATATATTTTTTCTTTTAAAACCTGTTAAAAACTCCATTTTACAACTTATTAAACTGATCATTACCCATGCTGATAATGCTTAGAATTTTCCCATGTGTAAGATAACAGTGTTAGATTCTAAAGTCCCTTTGTGTTCCAACATTTTAGATTTTTAAATCAATTGCAGTCAAGGAATTTGATAATTTTCAATAATCCCTAGTCCAAAAACCAAGAACTTTTTGAACACCAACATGATGCTACAAGTTCAAAATTTCACGCCTGACCTCATGTTTTGGGCTATAGTCTAAATGCATGCACACTAAAAATGTAGTATAAAACTACCTTCAGGCTATGGATAAGGCATATGTGAAACTTACACCTATCCCCAAAGACATCTCATTATGGGGGCTCCTATGTCCAAGATATCTCATTATGTATATGCAAATATTCCAAACCTTGAAAAAGACACTCTGAAAGCTAAAACAATTCT
Source organism: Marmota marmota marmota (assembly GCF_001458135.2). Classification (NCBI taxonomy): domain Eukaryota; kingdom Metazoa; phylum Chordata; class Mammalia; order Rodentia; family Sciuridae; genus Marmota; species Marmota marmota. The sequence continues at coordinate 6,425,825 of NW_026000103.1, forward strand.
TATTCCAAGCATTTTGTTTAAGGGATACCCATCCTCTCCTCAACTGAGCTTTCATTAACATGAAACTTTTTGAAAATTCAGAAGATTTTCCATTTCTTAAATTACCTTTTAAATGTTTATTTTAAATACTCTCATTGAATAACAAAATAATGGGGCTGTTTATGTACTTGGAGGCATGTTTTGCCTTATACCCAAGGAATGTACATTTCTCAAAAATACATGTCCTGTCCTGCACTGTTCTGTTACAAAAAATGATTGATAGAGATTGAATTATTATAACAGAACCTTGTTATGGGATCAGCGTCTCCTACTTTGAAAACAAATGACTCAGCCAGATGGCAACATTTATTTTTCTCTAAATGACTACGGACGTAGCAATAGGAGACCATTATCCTGTGACAATATTCTATTTCATTGACATTATCTCACAAATGTAATTGGTCCATTACTAAATAGAGGTTTTGTTACTGATCAATTTCACGTTATTTCTAAAATCATTAGGATAATAAATATACCATCGTAGTAATTTCATTGACAGGATGTTCTTTTTTTTCATCATTTACATTTGTTGGAGGAAAAATATAGATTTAGGTTGAGCTTAAACACTACGATTTATGTTAGTTTTCATACTTTTCCATTAAGAGAAACAGAACATTGTGCAGAGTAATCCTATTTGCATTGAGCTGCTAAACTGACAAACTTCAAATTTTCATGATTTTTTTCTGCCTTGCTAAATCACATCAAATCATAATTGTTCCCAATTAGTTTACTACCTTAGTTTAATGATTTTCTTTTTTCTTTTTTTTTAAAATAAGTTCTAGATTATTTCTAGGACCTTCCTGTAAACCCACTGAAGTAACACATCAGTTAAATCAACCCTGTTAGTAGTGTGGGCAACAACAGCCTTAGTACAACAGAAGCCTGGAGATGTCTGGTAGCATGAATGTTTCTAAATGCATGGCTTTTTCCCAAATGTTCTCCTCTAAAAACTCATCTATAATCTTGTTAAATTAGAACTCTTCCAGTATCTTTCTGACTTTTACAGTTAAGGTTACGGTATTGATTTTATTTTATAGTCCATGGCTCTCAGATGCTTAACACTAATAAGCCTCCATAGCTAAGAGGTTTTCCCAAGAGGCAGGGCGAATAGCAGCTATTTACCTATACTGATGTTTAATAAGTGACTAAAATATACTCCCAATCCTGTGTAATTGTTTGGTGTTTTTTTTCCCCTTTTAAATTACATTTACTGACATTACTCAAGGCACTTTATCATTGTCTGTTAAAATGAAATTGCTAACGGATAAAGGCATTTTGAAGTTTTTTTTGTGTGTGTGGTGCTAGAGAAGCTGTTTCATTTGTTTAGTATTTGTTTTTTAGCACTGTTCTTTATTATTCAAAGGATTTTTTTTAACTGTCTCAGAAAGGTGTTCGTGAGCTTCAAAGGGGTTTGAGCTTTAACTTTGTATTGGGTGTAGGTGTAGCCTGGAGACCTTTTTTATAGAGATGTGATAAAAAAAGAGACTTGTAGTAACGTGCTACTCAACTGTGCTGGGGTTAAAACATACAGTAAGAAAGAGACTGCAGCCATCACAAAATGTTTCAAGTTGCTGAATAATACAATAATATGCTCAAGTTAATTAAGATTAAATAACTCAATGTTTAAAGTAAGAATCCATTTATTTTACACAAAGACTACCATACTTTCTCCTTTAAAAAGAACTGATTTCGTTTTTTTTTAAATGTTGAGAATTCTAATTGAAGATGACATCTTATCTCCTCTTAACGTAGCTTGCCATTTTTCCTAGAGTTATTTTAGAGTGTGATAAATGTAAATATATATATATATATATGGAGCTACTTTCTTAACATGGCAGCTAATTATTTTTTGAATCATCTGGCATCACCATCAAACTACTGTAGTGGGATTAAGTCCATATGTCTTGTCATAACATTCAGAGCTTTTTGTTAACTTGGAGTGTGTGGGAAGGACTTATTCACATTTGCCACACAATCACAGAATTTTACATCTAAAAGAGTCCTTAGAAACAGATATTCAGATATTCTCTTCCTCACTCTGTTTTCAATAAGACATTGCTTTGTGTTTAGCCAGCTAAATTGCAAAAGTTACTTTTAAGCATTTCTTCTTACCTCTTTGCAGCACAAGGTACTTTCCTCGAATTTTGTAATGTTGGACACATACCAAGATCCAGTATTGTCAACCCAATATTGGGAATTATTTATAATATTCTGTAGTGCTACAGGCAGTATTTTTATCCCCCAAAATATGTATTTTATAATTCATTTTAATAAACACAATGGTTGTTTGTGGGGAATTTGGAAAATTCATCTAATATAAATAAGAAAAAAATTACTTATAATTCCACCATGTAGACATAACTCCTCTTCATATTTGACTATATTAACTCCTATTAATATGAAACCCTATTAGGTGAAAGTCTGTTTTTCTGTTTTTCTCTCTCTGCATTTTCTACGTGTTCTATTTTGATTCCTATAATTTTGCACTAAATTGGGTTTATGATATATGCTATTATAATTTATTTTTTCTTTCACTTACAGTATAATGGCACTTTATCATATCATTCAATTTCTACTTTATAATGACTGTGCAATATGCCATCTTTGGCTATACTGTAAGTTTTTAAATGTCTACTTCACTCATGGATTTTTAAAGTACTTCCTGAGTTTTTTATATTATAAAGATACAGTGAACACCATTGCACAGAAATCTTTGTGCCTAATCTGATTAGTTCATTCCTGTCTATTCCTTTTTCATCAAGTAGAATCTTGATGAAATTTTGTTAAAGGAATGAATTTATTCCTACTGTAGAATTACTGAGTTAAATCTTATGTCCATTGCTAAGGCTTTTGATGAATATTCCCACTAGCAGTGCATGAATGACTTAACTCCCCCATCATATGAACAATAATTACATGTAGCACATGGCTCTATGAGAAATTTTGAAGCATGTGCTCCAAACTGTATTTATAGAACAGTTTCTGGGCCTTGGGACTCCATCATTGCACCTCTTTCTTGTCATTTATATTCCATTTAAGCCATCAGGGATCATACCATGTCTTCTCTCTCCATGTGCCTGGCTAGCTCCATTATACTGAGAAGGAAATGGAGAAATCAAATTAGTACCTAGGGGATAGTGCAGAGCTTTCAAATAAAGGCATAAGTGACTTGGTTTCTCTTTCCATTCTTCCTCCTCCAGGGTACACTCCCCAACATCAGCCCTTTACCTATGGGTGAAACTCACTAAAGTTAGGATCACTGTCAATCTCCACAGGGAAATTGGTAGAAATATAAATACATCAAAGCTGTGAGCTGAGATCTGAAGTATCAGGCAAGCAAAGCAAGAAAGTCTCTGCCTCAATGTAGCCATGATAATTGTAATATTTCACATAACATTTATACCAGTGTAAATAACCTGTAACTTTCCTCTCCTCAACACTATCTACCTCGAGGCAAAAACAGGAAAGGAAATCATGGTCTCTTTTGGCATTTTGTTGGCAGAGTATCTGCTCTGCCTTCTCCTTGTCCTCTGGGCATACAGCTCAAGCTGTTTCCTTGCCTCAAGATTGACTTTGGATTTGTGACCCAAAGCAAAAGACCAGACTTCAGCTCCAAAACTCATCCTATACACTTGATTTGGTGGCTTCCCATTTACTTTAAATGACTATTATTTTATGAAGATAGTTCATCTTTTTATATTGTCTTCCAGCTTCCACTCAACATTTTAATGGGAAACAGAGTGCCCCAGTTTAGCTAAAGCTCATTTTCACTTTTAATACTGTGCATAGCATGGACAGTTTGAATGGAGTATTGAAAGTGTTGACTACCTTTGCCTTCATCCAACAATGAATTTGGTCTCTGAAGAGATTCTCAATTTTCAGAGATTTTGTAGAACCATAAAACTCTTTAAAAACCTATAAAAGTCTGAAACCTTTAAAAGCCCCCAAAAAAGTTTCAAAGCTAAATGTTCCCACATATGTGCTTTCCTCCTCTGGTCTGTGTCATATTCTCTTCTCTATCATACCATAAGGTCAAAATTAACAAAAGTTTCCCTGAGGCAGGAGGATCGCAAGTTCAAAGCCAGCCTCAGCAACTTAGGGAGGTTCTAAGCAACTTAGTGAGACCCTGTTTCTAAATAAAATATAAAAAGGGCTGGGGATGGGGCTCACTAAAGTTAGTGATTAAGTGACCCTGGGTTCAATTCCCAGTACCCCCCCCACCAAAAAAAAAGTTGCCCAACTATTTCTATTACACCTTGATTTGTCTTCTGAAAAATCAAAAGCGGGGCAGAGACTGGTGGTAGTGATCTTGCAAAATGTTCTGTAGCTTGATAATGTGAAAAACAGATATTTTAAATAACCATGATAGATTATTATTATTTTTTTTAAGAACACTATTTATTTATTTATTTTTTTAATATTTATTTTTTAATTATTGGTGGACACAACATCTTTGTTTGTACGTGGTGCTGAGGATCGAACCCGGGCCGCACGCATGCCAGGCGAGCGCGCTACCGCTTGAGCCACATCCCCAGCCATAAAGGAGTACCAGTCCCAACGAGCCAGCCAGGACCATGATAGATTATTAAGCACTGAGCAATGAAACATACCTTAAAGATAAATACTCATACATAAGAGAAACCAGCCAATGTTGACTTGTATTTATATGGCCCGTTTAAAGTTGTGTTTAAGTATGGCATGTAAATAAAGAAAATAACTTAGGAAAATTTAAAAGAATGGGACATTTAAAACACTTTGAGACATTTTACTTCTTTGTTAACTAGATAGGAATATGTTTGTCTAAATCATAAGACTGGCAAGATTGTTAATATATTTTAATTTAGTATTATGGTATGCTAAAAATAATAGCTTCCAGAGATTCATGAATTTGTGTATGCTTTTACATAATTAATTTGAAGCAATTATAAATCATAAGAAGAATAGGAATTATTTTAGAAGGAAAATAATATGTTTTCTGTGTAGGCTCTAGAAAATCTGATTTGTAACCTTAATCTATTCAAACATATTGGAAAAGCTAACATATTGCTCCACTATATGTGAAAAAGGAGCAGGTGTCCCAGACAGGCAGGTGTTAAGGTGGCTGTTTGAGCTTGCCCCAGATCACTAGTTGACTTCAGTGAAGTTCTACTAACAGGTGGCTAACTGATTGGAGTGCCATGTGACATTTATCCCGGGAGCGACTTGGATGACAGGCTGCTACAGACTGAGGAAGGGGTCTTCGCTTTGATGAAGAAATTGCCAAAACTCATGTCTCATTAGTGTTTCCTAAGGTTCTTTGGAAGTGAACAACAGTTTAATTAAGGGCTGACGTAAACACGTTTCTGCACACTTTCCCTGCAGCATTTTATCACATTAGAATTGATCAAAATTGTTGCCTTGGGCTGACTTGAACAGATATACATCTGGAGCGCCATTTGTGCAAGCTGCCGATGAGTGGAGTACATACGCTGTGTTTCACTGCAGCTCTCTTCTTTTGTAGATGAAATTACCTTGTTGGGAGATGAGTTGATCTAACTCTTTATTTGCTTAAGCCTTTATCTCTTTGAAGTGATGCTGTGAAATGAATGACACATCAGGGCTTAGGATGTATATATGTTACAGTGCCAAAAAAATCATAGCATAGCTAGTAACAATCATATGATAACTTGGTTTTGCAAAATACTTATTTAAAGATAAGCTTAAGTCTAGATGAACCAAGTTTTATTAGTAGCTTATTTGAATTTTTTCTTGTTTGGTGATCTTTTATTCTATACTTCACTATATAGTTGTTTTAACAGTCATAGTTAATTGTCCAATTATAAATCTAAGCACAGTTGTGGATGCTGAAAAATAGCATCATTAATGTGAATCTCTTAAAAAATATTAGCCTCTCTAATCTTCTGCCATTAAAAGTCCTTTCTGCAGTCTACTTATAACAATTACATTTATTTAATGAACTTTCATCTTTAATGTCTACCTTCTTTCCTGACTATAAGCCTTACCAGAACAGGGTCCAAGTCATCTTGCTTACCCACTTGACCCTTATGCATAGCTATAGTTCCTCTCCCTTTTTGGACACTTGGTGGTTGACTTTGATTTCTTTTTTCACTTTACATCCACTACTTCTCATCTGGAGCTTTTTATTCATGAAACATGTGTTTTAAGTTACACTGGCTGTAGTTACTTTGTCTTCCTATACCATTAGCTATCACTTCACTATATAGCTTCTTGCATGTGTGAGAGATTATAAAATATGCTACCTAGAACTAGGGCCTGTTTTACCTCTTCCTTTTTTTTTTCAATCCTAGATTATTTTTTAAAAAAGTTTTCCAAGTAGCATTATCTTCTAGTTTCCACAACTTTTTGTGTTTTTGTTAAAGTCATCTTCCATAGAAGGTAATCAGTTAGCTTTTTTTTTTTTTTTGGTATGGTGAAATGAATCCAGGGACACTTAACCACTGAGCTGCATCCCCAATCCTTTTATTTTTTATTTGGAGACAGGGCCTAAGTTTTTTAGGGCCTTGATAAATTGCTGAGGCTGGCTTTGAACTTGTGATCCTCCTTCCTCAGTCTCCCAAGTCACTGGGATTACAAGCATGCACCACTATGCCTAGCTGTTAGTCAGCCTTTTTGAAAAGAGTATATACAAAGGATGGAACAAGTAAAAAATAATAATAATGCAAAATCACCCAGCAATTTAAGAATTAAACACAAGGTCATTAAAGAAATCTAGACCTCAACCTTTCCTGGAAGGCGTTACTTAAGAAGAAAATAACTTTGTTCAGTGGATTAAACTGTTCTCTAGGCTGAATAAGAGTAGAAAGATATAATTTTCTAACCTAAAGGAAGGTCACAGGCAAGGAAGGACAGAGCACATTCTTCCTGCCAGTCAAAAGGACTTTATGGTAAATTAGCTTAGCTAAAGATTAAATAAAATAAATCAACAAGGAAAAAGTTATACTAAAATGTGGCACCATGGCAGATCTTAATATGAGAAAGATACTATTTGAGGAATATAGTTTCAACTACTGTTTTGATAATAGGCCATGATGAGGAAAGCCTGATAAAGACTAGAAAGAAAATTTTTTTATTTAACCCTGTACAAGGGGAGAGGCCTAGTGAAACTTACAAGAACAGTGAAGAAACAAGTTTGGGGAAAGTTTTACCATTCTGAAACCACTGCACTTAGACATCATTTCTTTCTAAATAGAATTTAAAATTCTTTCCTTCTTATCAGCCATCAGCAATTTCTGCCTTCTTCCTACTAACAGAAATATCAGCTCATTCTTTTCTTACCATCTTGCTTCTCTCTTCAGCTTCCTTATCTTATGTATTATTCAACTTATGCATTATTATGTATGTATTATCATTCAACTTATTATATATTTATGCATTATTCAGCTGTATTATTGAGCTTATTTTCACTTTAATCTTTTTATGTATTATTCTTCCTGCTTGAGGGATAGCAGATTGTGCAAAGCATGGCATTTGTTTTTCTTCACAGAAAGGTCACTGAAAATCATTTCTTCTATATATTTATTCCTCAAATTTTTTTCTGTAGCATAGGAGTGCATTAAAAATAGAAATAATATCATTTTTCAGGTGGGAAGTCCATTAGATGCAGACATTTAAAGCAAAATTAGAATCAAAACAGTACTAGTTTGGTTCATGGTTAAAATGTAGTGGCTAGCAACTCTACCCTTGCTGCCCCCACATAATTGACCTTTTATCCTCTCTTCAGTCCAGAGAGTTGTTTTGCTCTTTGAGAGGGGATTCACTTTTGTGTCTCTGTAAGTACTCAGCATAGTGCCTTTTACATGCTGCGTAGCAGTATTTCTTTATTGATTAATGGGCCCAGAATTAACTTCATTTAACGTGAAAACAAAGGCAATGGAGCCCACATTCTGGTTCACCATTCTTTACCTGTTTCTAAAGCACAGCTTTTTAGTTTGGCCAATGGACCTTCCCATTTTTATTTTTACTATTCTAAGTTACTTTGGCTGTTTAAGAAAAGAGACAGTTTGTGGGCCCTTTTTCTTTTGTGAACTGTGAATGTTATTCTATTTGTGCTGTGCTGGTCTTCTGTGTGTTCTGAACATGAGGGTATTCCAATTGTCAGGTAGATGCCTAAAAGACGACCAGTAAAAATAAATAGAAACATAACAAGTACCCTATAAAGCCAACTGTATCATTTTAGTCAAGAAAAATTTTAAATTTTATTAATTAAAAATTACATAGATGCCTATATGCTTGAACTTCTGTATAAACATCTTTGATTTATGTGCCCTTTACACAAAGGAACTACTAGGAAGTTGTCTGGGTTTAATGAACATTCATATAGTGGCAGTAGCTGGAATTGCCTTAATTCAGAAATAATATAACTAAAAGAAAAGAAATGAGATAACTACAATGACACTGTTTTACTTCCCAAGCTCGGATTGCATTTAATGGTCTACTGTGCTATACTATTTATATTATGGAGTTTTTACAAACTAATTTATACAGTTTTATTTTATTTGAAATTTATATTTAAGCACAGGTAAGCATAAGGGTGTCAACAATAAGCTATAATAATAAGTTCTTTTCCTAAGAGTTAATTTCAACTTAAATATTTAGAATGTAAACTTTTGGTTTCTATAAGGAGTGAAATGGAGTTTCTTAAACCTCCAACAGTCTACATATCTATGGTTTAACTTCTAGTAGGCAAAACCTGTATTTGTGTTATTGCTTCTTAAAATCAAAGAGCTTTTAAGTAAAATTTTATTATTATTATTATTATTAGTAGTAGTAGTAGTAGTATTTTGGTACCAGGGATTGAACTCAGGGGCACTCAACCACTGAACCACATCCCCAGCCCCATTTTGTATTTTATTAGAGACAGGGTCTCACTGAGTTGCTTAGTGCCTCACTTTTGCTGAGGCTGACTTTGAACTTGAAATCTTCCTATCTCGGCCTTCCAAGCCACTGGAATTGTAGGTGTGCACCACTGTGCCCACTTTAAGGTTTTTTTTTTTTTTTTTTTTTTTAGCATTTTGAAAACTTAGCTGAAGTGAACTTCCTTTTTATATTTTTTAAACCTTGGTTTAATTTTTTTCCATATTTGTAGTGGCATTAATTGCTATGATTTCATGAACAATTTCTTTCTTTTGTTTTTCTTTTTGAGAAAGATATAAGGAAAAACTTATTTGACTCATCAAAGTCCCAATAGCTTAATGACAGCCAGTTAGTAACAAATTGTAGCTTACATCTACAAGCACACCTGTCACTTTTTGTGGACTGTGACATCTACTGTCTTCAGAAGCATAACCTTTCTGTAATTACAAGCATGAAGAAAACACATATCTAACTCTATTGGATGTCTTTCCTAGAATTTAGATAATTTTTCAAATGGTAAAATCATAGTTATGACTAGTTTCTCATTTCAATAGCACTATGAGATCTTTTTCTCATTAAAAAAAATCCTAATTGAAATACTAATTGTATGTATTTTTATGTGCCATACAGTTTTGATTTTTTTCTTCTTCTAATAAAGATTTCTTACTATTTAGTGGTGATATCTGGGATTTGCTTCAAGTAATGAAGGTGGTTGAAGCATAGAATGGAGTAAAGATAACATAAGATTGGCTTTGAGTTGCTAATTGCTGAAGTTGGATGATAGAAACATGAGAATCCATTATTATCCTATGTACTTGTGTGTGTATTTAAAAATTTTATAATAAAATACAAATCTTATAGTTCATATTATTGTTAGGACATTTTACTACAAATTTATAAACCTGAGTAAAAGTCAGCATTACTCAAGATGTTAAACTCAGGGTCATCTCTCCTGCTAATGAGAGGTTCTTGCTGAATTCCCTTTTCCAACTAACTGCATGATGCAATCTTGTAGTCACCTGAGATGGTGACCTTCCACATCAGTTATTCATTTAACTGACTTAATTCTGTTTAATTATTGATTGCATTACCTCTATCCCCACTCTTTTTTTCAATCTCTTATGATCTATCTTTTGGCAGTGTTAAATATCTAGAGAATGAATGAAGGAAGCCCTGAATACTTCTATCACAGCACATTGTACACTGTGTTGTAATTCAGTTTTACTTCCATTTATCCCCTTACTGGATTTTAAGCTTTGTAGAAGCTGAAAGTAAATCCAATTTACCATTGTGTCCCTAGCAACTGGTGCAGTGTCTGGTATAAATTAGGCCTTCTATAGTATTTATGGAAGGCATGTATTAATAATATATCTTCTTTTTAATGGGCCTCCATGTCTTCTGGGTCTATTGTGGATAATCCATCCTCCATGTAGTTTCTGGAGGGATTGCTCTCAACTGTAATTGTGATCATATTTTGCCCATCCGTAGCATTTCCCTCATCAGGGTAAGCTCTCAGAGAGGCAGTACAGGAAGTACAGGAAACACACTGTCCTTTGTTGTGTGGTCTTGTCTGTCACTTGCTCCCCTTCATCACTCTGTTTCCCTCTCCATAGACTGTTTGGGCTACTTATATATTTCATACCTCCCTTTTTGGGAACATTTCCTCTCTGTTGATGTCATCTCCATTTTGAAAATGGCACCATTGGGGAATGCCTCTTTCACCTGGGGGGGGGNNNGGGGGGGGGGGGGCTGAGGTGATTATGTGAGGTCCCTGAACAGAGACGGGGGCTGCAGCAGCAAATGCCATCATGTCCCTGCTGATCGCTATTTCCTTATCATTTTCCTTTTCACTGACAGGGAGCATCCTAGGGCAGGAATTACTTTGTATTTTTCTTAACATCTGCACATTATCTGGCAAATAGATGAACCCAAAATGTATTTGTAGAGTGAGAAAATTAAGAATTATTTTATTTTTGCTAATCAAGTGAATGAGTTTTCATAAAATGTTAGAAATGAGTTTTCATAAAATGCACGATATATTTACCAGCACACCCAAAGGTTGTTTTTCACTCCACACCAAGTTGTCCTTGATTTGTTTTCATGGTGTAGCTCGTCAACACCTGAATCATATAACTCAAAGAACAAAATGTGAGGTAAAAAAGACTCTTATGTGAACCAAGGGGCTAACAGAAACATACTTAGATTTTCAGAACTTCAAGGTTTCTTTAGTAAAGGAATGATTCTGATCATAATTCTAATAAAAACTTTGGTTATTTTCTGTTGATAATGTTTCTGACCGATATTTTAGAGCTCTAACCTTCAGTATAGATTTTGTAAGAGCCAAAGCACGAAAGTACTAAAGCTTTGAAAAATGAAATCTGTTGTTATGTTGAGGTGAACCTTGTCAATTAGGAAGGTCATGCAGCTTGAATTTTTCCCTCCTGTTTTCCAGATATGTCTTCTCCAACTACTATGAAGAAACCTGAAAAGCCATTGTTTAGCTCTACATCTCCGCAGGATTCTTCCCCAAGATTGAGCACTTTCCCCCAGCACCACCATCCCGGAATACCTGGAGTTGCACACAGTGGTGAGGACTCCCAGTCCTAGAAGAGAAGCCATCCTTTGTTCGCAGGGCTCCCACCCTTAGGGATGGAGCCAAAGGTTCATAGTTATAGCTACAGTGACCATGTTTTATTAACCCAAAGGGGAAGGTCATGATCCCATAAACTGGCTCTTCTTATCAATTTGTTAGAAAATATTATCACAGTTATGCAACTTAATAATATCTATATATGTACTTTTTCCTTCCATTTGCCTTTATTGGAAAGCTTATGATCATAAGGACTTAGAAAAGTAGAATACATAGTTATCTTTACTAATTTCAGGATCGGTCCTAATTTTATATATTCTACTAAGAGAAAGTTGGATTTTTAGCTATAATTGCTTAGTTTAGAGTTGTTCCAAAGACATTAAGATACATAGACACTATTTCCTATACACAAATGATTATTTACTTTTTGGAAGTGAGACTAATCAGAAAATGAAAGAGGTACTGTTCTATGACAACTATTTAGGGTTAGTACACTTGATATTATGTCTAATATCTTAATCTAAATGAGAGAAGGTATTCAATATTTCATGTTTATATTTTAACTAGCAATTGATAATGTCTTTTTTCACAAATTAAAAATGATATATAATCAGTAATCAATACTGTGTGCTTTCTACATAATTACTCTTAAGTCCTAGGGATGAGGAGATTAAAAGTTTTAGTGTAACTGTAAAGTTTTATGTGTAGATATGTATATATATATATGTATAGATATAGACAAAGGTATATAGATATGTATTTTTAGTGACACTCTTTAGTTTACAGTTAGGCAATTTTTTATCCTTCATATGTTTTTTAAAATCTTTACTCTATGATGTAGCATCTGCTCAAATAAAGTACTTAGGTTTAGTTTGTCAGTGTATTTTGATATTTATTGTTGCTAAACTTAAAAAATGGACTTTGTTGTTATTGATAAGGAAGTTAAGAAGTTGAGAGAGGAAATATACCAATTTAATGTGGTATAAGATTTTTTACATTTATTGTTTAGACTACTGACATAAGTGAAAAAAATCAGTAACTATTTCATAGAAATAATTGAAATATATGTTAAAAAGTATGTTCAGCTAAATTAAATTAGAAGTCATATCATCTATGTAGTGTGGCACCTGATTAAAAATTCATACTGGAAAAAATTGAACAACTTTTATAGGTAAAGACAGTTGAGAGAGCTAGAATAAGCCTTCCACCTTAGTCCTTCACCAAATATTTACTAAATATCAAATTTTAGAGTCTATAAGCACCTTGGTAACAAAAGATGGTTTCTGTCCTAAAGAGCTCATGATGTAGTGAGAAGAGAGGGAATGATATCACTGGCTGGGCATCTAATCTGAACAGGAGCCGACACTTGGAGGAAGTTTAGATACCTGGAAAAAAAATGTATTCTGAACTAAGTGTCAAAGGTGAAGGAACAGCCAGCCTTGGAGGAGGTTTCAGGCAGAGGTCACAGCATGCAGCAATGTACCAGAGGTCATTGCAGGAAGGAACTCCATATATCCAACTTCCTTCATGCAGCTGGAGATGAGACCAAAGACTGGCTTCTAAAGCACATGAGAACCATATGCACTGTGACATTATTGGGGCTTTATTCTGGAGGCAATAGGAAGGCAGAGATTTTTAGAGATTTCTTAGAAGTTATACAACTGTAATGGCATTTTTAAAAAGTCATTCTATGGAACTGTAGGGCATGTACTGAAAGGAGCAAGACTGGAGGAAGGAATACAATTAGAAAGACCTTGCACTAAAATAGGCTATGTGTGTGCACATGCACATACACACTCATACATATACAGACATCCATATATATCACCCATATGTATATATGCTTTCAAAATTAAGGAACGTATTTTTGCCTTGTGTTTTTTGTTTTGTTTTAGTTTTTACCTTTTTTTTTTAAAGGACTAGAGTGACTTTTATTGATATCAGGTAGACATTTTTACCTGCTATTTAAAGCATGACATGCTACTCAGTTATATCAGGCCAGCACAGGCCAGATTGTTCAGAGATGTGAATTCAAATGTGATTTATACCACTTCAGTTGCAAAGGGACCTCTGTCAGAACTACTATGTCCAAATTGATCCCTAAACCCAGAGGACCCAAGATGGAACTGTGTATATATCTTTCAAGGGTTTGTGTACAGATGTGAGCAAAGACCATAGTTGAATTGACTAAGAATAAGAGCACTTAGATACCAATTAAAAAGGTGTCCAATTTTATGTAGAGGTTTGTATTTCTTTAGATAGAATTTCAGATGGGCATATTTTCTTTTTCTTTTTGGTACCTGGGATTGAACCCATGGGCGCTTAACCTTCAAGCCACATTCCCGGCCCTTTTTAATATTTTATTTAGAGGCAGGGCCTCGCTAAGTTGCTGAGGCTGGGCTTTGAATTCACAATCCTCCTGCCTCAGCTTCCCGAGCCACTGGGATTACAGGTGTCCATCACCATGCCCCACCCAAAGGGCATATTTCTTAAATAAAGTAATACTTCAATAAGGAATTTTGTTTTTAAAAGATATACAGTTATTTTCTGAAATGCATCTCTTTGATGGAAGATGCTCAAATTTCAGTGCATGAAAAGATTACATGGTGCCTCACCCCTGCTGGTCTTTATCTAGGGTTTCTGTGGGTAGGTCAAGTAATCTGCATTGTAAAAACAGTCCAGAGGATTCTAAGACACAGTGCCCTGGATATTCAGGGAGCAAAGTTGTGACCATAAAATTAATGATTCTTCTGTAATATATATTCTTAATTTCTTGTATATTTTGAAAGTTTTCTTCGTTGGACATAAGCAACATCCTTTAAATTGTTGCCTTCCATCGCCCCCCATATTTACAAAGTTGAAGATAATTATTCCAAAGGATTTTCATTTATAGGTCATGGAAAGAATTTATTTTTTCATATTATTTGCTAAGTTATTTCATAAAACATTAAATATTCATTATGTGTAATTTCCTATAATTTAGATCAAAATATTAAATAGAAATATACATTTAATCTTTACTCCTACATGTATTAGTTGGTTCTCTTAATTTATAACATAATTATTTTCTTCAACCTTATAAAGATAATGATCATAAGTTATATTTTACCCATCTTTCAAACTTAATATTAAATTAAAAATTAGACAATTATTTATGATCATACTAATATTTAAAAGTTATATTAAAATTAAACATTATACATATTACGTATGTTTTGTATAATAGTTGCCTCTATAAAGATATAAAATACATGGTTTGTGGATAATGTAATACCTACCTCTATTGACATTCAAATTCACATTTCTGTGGGTTTTATTCTTGGTCTTATCTTGATATTTTTAAAGCTACACCCAGTAAAAGAGTAGAAGAAAAATAGTTGCAGAATAAAGCTCTGTTGGTTTTGAAAGGAATATCTTCACAGAAGAAAGAGTTGCCAGGTCTTGTGTTTTAATGCTCAAAAATATTTATACAATGACCAGATAATTATTATTCATGACAGGCAACTTTCTGAACAACTGTAAGCTAGAATGTATGGGAAAATAGTTTATTTGAAATTGATTAGTAGACAATTTGTGGGTCTCCTGCCCTATAATTAATGCTTTGACTTGGTCTGGACTTAGGAAGACAAAGACTTTATAATCAAAGAATGTGTTTTTGATGGGAAATAACTGCTCAAAGAAATGTTTTATCCAGTATTGGCATACCTTATAAAAGCAAAACTTCTTTTTTAAAAACATTCTGGGATGTAGAAAGCAAGATCATTTTTTCCCTTGGGTGTGGTTTTGTCTCTGTGTCCCTACCTGTATTATCATTGAGAATATAAGTAGAAGAGTAATTTATTTTAGAAGAACTTGATTAAATTGTGGTAGGAAAACCAATGATAGTTTTACAACATCTTTATAGAATCTGGACGAAATAATAAGGAAATCGGCTCTGACAGTGAATCTTTCCTTTTCTGTGTTCTGCAGTCATCTCAACTCGAACTCCACCTCCACCCTCACCGCTGCCATTTCCAACACAAGCTATCCTTCCTCCAGCCCCATCAAGCTACTTTTCTCATCCAACAATCAGATATCCTCCCCACCTGAATCCTCAGGATACTCTGAAGAACTATGTACCTTCTTATGACCCATCCAGTCCACAAACCAGCCAGGTAAAAATAAGAGAAAATAAGACTAGAACTTAAGGGAAATGGGACAGGTGTAACTCTAAGACACGGAGGTTTGTCAGACAGTATGTCTGGCAGAACATCAAGCCTTGCAACCCATCTTCAAGAAATTTCTTGGTGACCCATTAAGTTTTTATTTAAAGGTGGTTAAATGACAGGTAGGAAGTGTATTGCCCCAAAGGGGTGCATTTGTGAAGAAGTTTTTGATTTGATGTTCTTGGATTTTTATTGACTGAAGAGAAAGTTTATGCAGAGTGTTCATTGCCAAAAAGCTCCAAACTGGAGTTCACACCTAAAATACCGGGTTTGACATAGTGACAAAAATGCTTATTTCATGTAGGGCCAAGGTATGTGCTAAAATAAACACACACAAAAGAACTTACTGGTGTATTTATAGGCCTGTTATTAGGTATTAAAATAAGCTTTGGTAATGTAAACATTTTCAGTGTTTGATGACTACTTGAATATCCTTTGCAGTGACATGACTTACATTTAATAATAAGTGGCATTACTAGAGGTATCTTTTTTTTTTTTTTTTAATAAACATGGTATAGTAGTTTTAGGCAATTCATTGTATTAAGTGTAGTAATTCATGTGCATTTCCTACTCCCAAGTCACTTTATAAGGATTTGCTAGAAGAGGATTTTTCACAATCAAGTAGACAGTCTTTGTGCCAAAGCTGGGTCTATTGATAATTGTAATATCCAAAATCTGCAATATAATTTTGATCTTATAGTATAGTATTTGGCTTTGCTGCTTTACCTCTAAGACTCCTGTCTACTTCTTATTATTCCTATTTATGCTTTGGGGAATTTTTACAACATTCTATCATTACTGCTGCTAAATTACTAAAATTAGAGTAAATAATATGTGCATATCAATCATAATTAGCAAAGGTCAGGAAAAAACTCTTTGGTCTTAATTTGTTAAGATGAAGCAAAATGGTCCTTTCTGAATGTTTTATTTTGAATGACAGTGCATCCAGTACCTTTGAGTTACTTAGAAAGTTACCTTTGCTTTTAGTACCACTGACTAATATATTAAACTAAGTGTTGAATTTTCACATTAAACTTATCATTTGTATTTTAGGAGAAAATGTTCAAATGGTGTAATAACTGCAGTACTAATGACAACTAAGTAAAAGAGTGGGATCTTAGTATTATAAGTTGAGAAATGAAATTTGCTGTCAGAACATGGATTCAAAAATCCTAGTTTCATAGAGCATTTTGCTAGACTCAGCTGGGAACAGTGCACACAAGGTCTGATTTTAATTTGTGTAGAATTTCCATGAATAACAAAGTCTAATTAAGACATCCATTAAAAGTCCTTAACGTTAATTCAGTGTGGAAAATCTTAGAGTTCCATTGGATTTTTTTTTAACTGATGTCTTAATTAGGCACTGTTAGGGGAAAAATTATGCAAATTAAAATCAGGCCCTTAGTGTTACGCATTTCTTTAATTATTCAGTGCTTGTTTTATGTATATTTTAAATTCTTTATAAGTTAAGAGGGCATATTAGGTGATAATCTGCCTATATTGTTCTCAGCTTTTCTTTATGTTTTCAAGGTAAAAATCCAGCTTCTAAGAGAAGCATCTTACTCTCATCTCAATTAAAAGACAAAAACCAAAAAATCCCTCTCAGGATTTTGTATAATAGGAACAATGTATTAAGTAGGATAATCCTTTTCTAATGCTGTTCAGCTTCATCTTCAGATAAGACACCTTTCTTTTTATATCTGCACTATGAAAGTTCATCTATTAGCAACCTTGAAAGATGGAAGCTTTCTATCTTAGCTTCACCTGTTTAGACTAGTAGAAGACTAAAGAGAAGTAACCCTCCCCATTCTTCTAACCACGAGTTTCAGAAAAAAAAAAAATGTCTGTATTAGCTTGAGAATTTTTTCTTTGTCCCTTTTATTATTTTTCAAATAGGAGACATATCTGTCAGTTCATGTTGATTCAGTTCCAGTGAACAAAGTTTACAGACTAGGCAGGGTAATGTCATATGCAGCATTTTCTGGTAATTATTGTCATTCTGGTCCTGTGCCAGGTAGGTACTATCAAAGTGTTTTGGTGAACCCTATACAGAAACACGTTTACTGTTTAGCACACCCCCAGTGACAAAATAAGACCTTTCTTCTTTCTCTAGTAAAATATGTAAAGCAGTCATTTGTGGTGTTCACACAACCAGAAGTTGATGGTCTGCTTTAGAAACAAACTATTTCCACTTGAAAGAAAAATGGGTCTTTATAGGAAACTACAGAAGTGTTTTTATTAGGAACATTATACCTGCTTTGATGTTTAACTCCAACTCAAAGCCAATTAATTTGCATTTCAAAATAGAATTCTTGATATTCACCTTTTCAGCACTAGAAATGGAAAAAAAAGGACTCGATGACCATTCACCTCCAGTCAACTGCTCCTTCCCAACCTCCTCTAGCATTGCACTGATTTGGATTGTTAAGCAACTGAGATGCCTTTTCCTCCCCACAGCAATTTAGAGATTAATTGCATTACTGCTGCACCAATTATAGTGAGACAGTCATGCTATTCAATGGAATATTTTGAATAAAATTAGTTTAAAGATATAACTCTCCCATAGGTTTCCATAGAGGAAAACTCTGGTCAATTTTCCTGACATAAAGTTAAACACTTAAAATTACCTATGATGAATAGTCAGGATATTCAAGAAGTCCATTTTCTTTATAAAATAAAGAAAGTGGACTCTGAGGAACCCAAGCAAAGTCTTAGTTCATACCTCCGGTCACAATACTTAAATATTATCAGCTATTTATCTTTTCCTCTAAAGAAAATCTACTTGTAATTTATGCATAGATAAATATTCTGCTTCATTACTTTCTTTGCCTTTGATAGTTGAGATTATAAAGACTATATCCTTTTGGAGAATAACAACCTGGCAAATTGTTAGGAATACCATGCAGTGGAGAATTGTAACATGGGTGTAATCAAAACTAGCATTCTCTGTCTAGAAAAATATATTTCAGGATTTCTTTAAATAATGTACTCTAATGATTTTGTCTCCTACCACAGAAATTATTTTTCCACCAAGGGGCTAAGACTCAAATAATGATATCTTTTCTGTCATTGCCCTAGGGATTTTCTCAGTTAATTCCCACAAATGTCAACGATACATGTTTTGTGTAATTCTCTGTGCACAACAATGGAAGAGTAACACAAACAGCACTGTGAATTTGATTGTCCTCTAGTTCACTTTAGTACATTTTAATTTTCTTTGGAAATCTTTTATTTGTAGGTATAAGGTCAGACCTCTTTCAGCATTTTATATCATTGTGTGCATCTGAAATTTTAAATGCTTTAATCTCATCTAACTGCTTATATGAGTAAATCATCAAAAGTTGATGATTGCCTGGAAAAGTTTATATTGCCTTATGTTTGTTGAGTCTGAAATACCTGCATGTGAGAGAAACCTAGTTTTTGTATGCAGAAGAATAGGCCTTCACTATAAATGATGGGAATTATAGAGCTGGATGTGTTTTCTCTGCTAGGCATTCTTGTGTCTCTTGTGTCAGTGATAATATCCAAATAGAGGAAAATTTTGTTGTGAAAGCCAAATGGACTCTGTATAGAGAATGAAGAGCAGAGAATTAGGAATCACTGGGTTTTAATTGTAGGTAGCTTAGTAAGGAATTCCATTTTAGCTTGAACTAAGCCTTTGAGTCTCCATTTGAGTTTTCTGGACTACTAAATGCAAGGATCAAGTCTACTTCTCTCTTGAGGGTGTTGTGAAGACCAAATAACCTATGCAAAATTCTTTGAAGATGAAAACCTTCTTTTAAACACTGTTGCTTTTATACTACCAACCTTTGATTGGCTTCCGACTCGGACTTGAGAGGGAGGGCCTGCGTGATGGCTCCACGCAGCCTGCAGGATCCACGTGGCCACATGTGCTGAGTGGAGTTGTTGGAGAAGATGACTGCCTTTTGGATTGTTTCACCCGGCATTCTGTTTTTGTTTTGTAGCCTAACAGCAGTGGTCAAGTAGTAGGGAAAGTGCCTGGCCATTTCACTCCTGTCTTGGCACCCTCTCCCCATCCCAGTGCAGTGCGACCTGTGACCCTGACCATGACAGATACTAAACCCATCACTACATCCACTGAAGGTGAGGCAGCTTCACCTACAGCAACCAGTAAGTATTTCTGTAGGAAATGAGAAATGTCCATCAAAGGCACCATTGGATACTTGATCCAAGGTGGAAAACATGGCAACTTTTCCAGCTACCTGACCAGATGGAGATTTCTCATTTAAGTGGAGCTAGCAGGCATGTATGTGGCCTGGCTGTCACATGCTCTCTCTTATCAAATGTCTTTCAGTGCATCATATTTGAAAAGGGAGAAGCAAATTTGTTTGAGTAAACAGTTGTAACAAAAATAATAAGTCATGCCTGCTTGTTCAAGGTATACATTGAAATCGCACTGAATAACATTATGCAGTGTATAAGGTTTTTATATCACCAAAGGGAGATTAGATAATTGTTACTTATTGGAGCATTCCTATAGAAACCAAGCCCCTCCATCAGGCAGACTGAATCAGTGCCTCTGTAAGATAATTGCATGTTTACCTTAACGTAGGTCCTGTCATTATTAGAAACAGTCATACAATGTTGGGTGTAGGCAAGAACATTTCAAAGCTTAGTATTAGGCACATGTTAAGCTACCTGCACTTTCATTATCTGCAACTTTTTCTTTAAATGTTTTAATTATTTTGCATATCATGGTATATCAGATATTATGTTTATTAGCATGGACATGACATTTTAAATGTTGGAGGTTTTGCTAGTGAACTTACATAGCCCATTGGACAAATGATTCCTTTGCTTCTTCATTTAGAATACTCAGAAGTGTATGAGGAATAAATTTTCAATCCCCTTCACCAAATTACCAGCTTCTTAGAACTGGAGCTGATGTACACAGATTAGCAAAGTGGAACGAATAAATTTCCAGTAGAGAAGAATTATTATGCACCCCCACAATTATACATATGCCTTAAATTTAAACTATTTTTGTTTCCTAGAGCAAGAAAATCCTTTTGCTTTGGAAATTCCCATGTGAAATTACACAACCAGAGGCACCATTGGCTCCCTCTTTCTCCACCATTGGAAAGACACTCTTTATTAATGGCTTCTGAAAGACTAGGAAGAAAAATGGACAATACTTTGTGTGTACAGTGAATATTTAGCATTTCTTTCTCAAAATTTATGAGCCCCTATAAATGAGGACTTGTATTACCCCTCAGTATTTATTAAGGCTTAAAATCTGTTTGTTGGCAGAGGGTCCTGACTCAGCAAACAGTTCCTTAAATACATAGATGGATGAGACCTGGTTAGAGAACACTGGATTTCTTTCGTTTTAAAGATTTTTTGTGCATGTTATATCACTAAAAATGCTACGTGCAAATTTTAAAAATGAATGTCACAGCATCTTTGAACAAACAAGTCAGTGATTTAAATAAAAGCACATAGAAAGCAAGATTTAATAAAGTAATTAAATTCTCACAGAATAAATATTTCAAGCCAAGTTCTAAAAACTTCTGGTGCCTAC
Organism: Marmota marmota marmota; assembly: GCF_001458135.2. Lineage (NCBI taxonomy): Eukaryota > Metazoa > Chordata > Mammalia > Rodentia > Sciuridae > Marmota > Marmota marmota. Next base: position 6,447,075 of record NW_026000103.1, read on the forward strand.
TATTATAGTGACATTACTGTGAGATTCAGGGGATAAGCAGACCCAAATAGTCACAGCGCACTTACAGGAATGCCTTCAGCCTGTTAGTTAATGGATTGTTTTTATATGCACATACAGGTTGTTCAAAAAGGGATCTAAATTGACTAGTCAAATCACAAAACATTCAGAAGGAGTACCTTGGTTGTCTAAAGATGGCTGCATCAGTTCATTTTCCACTCTTACATAAAAGAAATATAGTGAGTAGTTTTTCTTCTCTAGAAATGAATTTGTAGCTTCAGTTCCCTAAGCACCACTGATAATGAGGAACTGGTTACTGAGCTGATAGTAGCATTGAAGAAAACACACAGGCTAAGGGGAACCTCTTCTCATGGTTGAGAAGAAAGGACTGCGCAGATTGAATGCTAACTCTTTAAGAGTGATACTGTCCTTGGCCCATGTGTTCAGTTTGAGTCCTGGTGATGGAGTGGGGGTCACTGGTTGCTGATGGCTGCCTTTGCATGAGCCCTTTATTCAGGAGTAGTTAAAAGATGAGTTGTGAACATCTTCAGTGTTTTTGAAAAGTTGATCTAAAAAAGCCTCAATGTTCAAATTTTTCAGTCCTTTATTATGAACATGGCAGAATTAACATATTGACTTTTTTAAAGGCAGCTTATTTAAAATTAATGTCTGAATTCCTCATTAACCTGATGGTTTTAAACCAAGCAGATATCTTCAGATCTATGAATGTAATATATAGTAAAAACTTAGTTCTTCTGTGTATTCTGACATGGAGTAGTGGAATTGCTTAATGCTAGAAAAATGTGTTAGTCCTATTCTTGTAAAAACAAGCAAAAATCTTTAGGAACAGGAAAAACTTTTCTGTGGAAAGTTCACTCTGTACCAAAAAGCACCTGTACAAAGAGTACTCACAAATAAGACACCTGTAACATAAGGAATGGTCACCTTGTGTACTTAACTACCTGGTGACAAGTATTCAGAAGGTGCCACCAGCTCCCTTTCTGACTAATTGCAAGACATTGAATTTTTACACTTATGGAAAATAAAGAATTTCTTTCCAAAAATCTTTTTATCAAACTAGAGGACATTTTTACATTAAATAAAACACTGAGTTTATTCACTATATAATACACAAAAATAGATTCCTTCTTTAGAATAGTAATATTAGATTTTCTATTTAGGAAGACTTTTAAGTAAGACATTTTTCATTTCATCATCAAGCACATCTGCTTAAGTCCTGTCATTAAAAGCTGTCACTTTTTTTCTGACATTTAGAATCACAGACCATAACTGGTTATTTTCTATTAGATCACTAACATCTAGTAAATGGTCACATCCAGGCAAAGGACCCTTCTGCTTAGCCAATCTTGAGCACCACTGCAGGACTGTACCTGGACATTTAAGTGTGAGACACTACACCAAAGCATGTGATTTACTAGATAGATTTTTTTTTTTAAGGGGGATAAGCTCGTTGATTTGAAATCAATTACCATTTCTTTTCTATCACTCAGACAAAAAGGAAGAGAAATGGAGACAACAACTTTTTTTGGTTGCAAATCCCACTTCTCTGGGTTTCTTATACATGGACAGGGTGTTCATTCTGATAGTTCACAATTTTTATCTTTGTTTTTGTTCTTCCTTAATCAGCCTACACAGCCTCAGGCACATCTCAAGCCAATCGATATGTGGGACTAAGCCCAAGAGACCCATCCTTCCTACATCAGCAACAGGTGGGCACGTTTCACCCAGGTGTAATGGTGTAGCCACGCTTTGCTTTGGTGCTTTTCTCCATGTTGCCTCTCAGATCTGAACTCAGAATGGGGCTCACGGGGCTTCTGAGACCAAAATTGATCATTTTGTCTTCCAAAAAATTTTCTCATTTATACCTTGTTTCCTTGCCTCTCTGAACAGAGTTTCTCAAATTGGCTCATGACCTCTTTCATCTTCTCTTTAGCATATATTGATAACATCCACAAACACTATTGTGTTTCAGCCAATGGGAATTTTTCTCAATCTTATTGGCTATTGAAACTTAGTAGCCTGTCGTTTTCAAAGGCAAACATTGAAAACCAATTTAAACTCCAGTTAGAGTAGAAGCAGTGCATAATTTGTGTTTTTGAGCAACTTTATATTTTCCAGATGTTTTACTCCTTACTTTTGTATTTTAGTCCAGGAAGATGAGTTATGAAGCTAAAATCTCAGGCAACACATCATTGCTATTTTAATAGGTTTAAGTTGGTTTAGTGATTTCAGATGTGATAAAACACTTTTTTTTTGTTCTGCTTTCTTACATCATTTATGTTTCAAGTAGCATTTTAAATTTCACATCTCATTAATGCTGTAAATTTAATGTAAATGAAGTGTTTACCCAAACTGTGAAAATATACAGCCAGGATTAATGGTGGCTTATAAACAAATTAGCCACAATCAAAAGCAAGGACCATACCAATGCAGAAATCCCATGATTCCAGTTAAAGGATAACAGATAATTTTAAACACTTCAGAATTCAAATATATTTTATGATGCATATGTTTGCTGCTTTCAAGTTTTGATAGCAGAGCTGTTTGAAAATAACAGAATTCAAAATATTACATGGGGAAAATAGCCTATATAAATAAGAAAGAGCCAGTATTAACTAACTTGCTCTTCATTTGTAAGTTATTTGTGCATTTATATGAGTTTTCACATGTATAGCAAGCCCGTGCAGGTGTTTATGCCCACTTACTTTGTTCTAGGCCGATCCGCCACATTTAGACTTTTTGTGGCCTATCTCTACTGTGTTTCATGTGGAATTCTTGGGTCCTTCCCAGTTGCAGGCCAAGATGGTAGACTGCGCTTATGAAGGTCACCACATGCAGAGTTTAGAGAAAATCGTAAAGATGATAGCTTATTCAGGGTACTTGTCATTTTGCCAGGTTTAAAAAAAGCAAAGCGAAACAAAACAAAAGAGTGAGGACTAACTGAAAACATCTGTATACATTTATGAAAATACCAAATAATAATTAGTGGTTTTGCCAGCCAATGGCTTTTCAATGTAATTCTCTGGAATGTTGCTTTTTTTCACCTCTAAAATTGCTGTAATATGAAATGTGTTATAATTACTATAATATGTTTCTGTTTGACAAATGTATGTGTTCATTGTGTTTTTTAAAACTTATGCAGGATTTATAGGTTTAGAAACTTGTTCTTTCAAAAATTATTACACATTTTTTTCAGAAATACTTTTGTCATGAGATTTGCATTATTCTTTAAGACATATCTCTAATTTCCAGTTAATTTTCATTTCATAAAAACATGCCTCCATTATTTAAACCTTTAGCCCTAAATACATTTAGAATATTCTAACCAATTCCATGTATTTAGGAGCAACCTTCCTCTCTCCCTGCCTAACCCATGGCAGCTTTAATTTTCTTATCATTTCTGATTAATATTGGAGCCTCATGTAATTATGATCATGAAAGTTCATTAATATAAAAGTTACTTTTCCTTTCATTTATCTAAAGATAAATCAGGAAAAGCTAGCAAACATCATAAAAATATTAATCTTAATGTGCATAGAAATATGGGCATATTTTAATTGAAAAAAATATGTATGACTTCTGGAACAACAAACTTTTTCATCAAAAAACTAATTTTTACTTAAGTGGACAACATTGAGTGAAGACCACTTACAATATGAATATATTTTGTTCAATCAAATGGAGTTGATATTTATGAAATACATGATATATATTGATCCTTGCAATAAAAAGCTATATATACTTCATAGTTAAATTTTTTAAATACCATGCAGATAGTTTGTTTGTTCCCTATATAAAAAGTACCACTTTTGAATTTGAAGACGCCTAATGTGTCTAATTTATTATGAAGTACATTTTTGAGGCCTGCAGAAGATAATATAAATTTATATCATGTAAACATTATATTACTAAGGCTTCAGTTAAAATCCTATGATGTTTATCCTTCCAAATTCTAAAAAAAATCATAAAGATAAAGTTTTATATTTACTATGTAGGAAAGGAGGGACAGAAATGAATGACTGCAGTAGAGTAAAGGTTATTTCTTCCTACAGTAGAAATGAGATTGATTTACTGTGTCCTTTCATTACTTTACAAAGATTTAAAGGAGACCACTCTTCTAGCAGCGGGTTCTAAATGCATTTGGTTTAAAGCACTCAATGATAAATGAAAAGGAAAATCAAGGGGTACATGAAATAAAGGTAATCAATCATTTTATATTAGCTAGGAGAAATTTAAAATTAGAAAGGCAATGGTTTTAGTCTAAGAGAGTTCTTTTAAACATTCCCCATAACCTTTAATATACATGACCCCTTAAGAATAAATATTGTCACCAGGTACGTACTTGAGTTCATGGCGGTTGCTTTATAAAGATTTATCCTTTTAGATTATGAATAGTATTGATGTGAATTGTTGAGTGCTATTTTTTCTTTAGAAAAGAACCTTAATATAGCTTACATAAATTAGAGTTAACAATAAATTTTAAATTACTGAATAATTTTGACCATCTTATAATCCTTCCACAAAATGGCATGAGAGTAGCACTTTCAATATAGTTTTAACACAAAAACATTCTTAAATTGAGATGGAGAATATTAAAATATTAAAATTAACCCCATATTCTACCTATCATAATAATACATTAATATTATTAATTGGCAAATCTGAATAGTAAAAGTATATGCTTCATACACATACCTATGTTGTGCTCTCCTTTTTATACATTTGTGTGCTCCTTTTTACAATGCTTATTACTGATTGATGCTGGTTGCTAATTGTCTTGACATACTAGGTTTTTTTTTTTTTTTCAACCCTGGAATTTCACCCATCATTGCAAATATCATATTTCATTTGAGTCCAAAATATAAAATCACATAATTATGAGGAATATTTTAAAAAGATTCATGTAAACCAAGTTAATAATTTGCAATAAAACAATCCTCTCTAATTTGCCATAATAATCAGCTCATGCCAGCTGACCAGGACTTGACTTTAGAGTTTTCCTTTATCTGTTAACACAATCTTGAGTACTGTTCAAGGTCTGGAACAAGTCTGTCTTTAGCATTACTGACTGTAAATGCATTCACTATTGGCATGGGGGAAATCTTAAAATCAGAACTTCAATTGGAGTTTCATTCTTCTTTAACTTTTCTGTTGGAAGATGGTGTAGCAGCTTCAAGAACTATGAGTCCTGCTTTAGCAACTGAACTCAAGTTTCTACAAAGAAATGCCTTTTTATGGTTTGGAACATTTTTAGAAGTGTGAAAGTCCTCTTCTCTTTACTTCTATAGAAATTTAGCAAAGTGCAGTGTTGGTTTTCCTACCTCATACTTCATAAATACTCTGTACTTATTCCTTCTATAGATAGTGAAAAAACTATATTTCCCAAATTTTATCATCTTGAGGAAATGGAAACTATCTAATAGAAAGTTGGATGTTGCTTAGAAAGTACAGAAATTATTGTATAATCCAGTCTAAAAATCTTGTATAAATGGAAACTATGAAGCAACTTACTTAAATTACCACCGGTTCCTTATCTGATCAACCTTATGTCATTAATTGCTAACTTGAGACCTTCTTTATTTGCTATCATAGAAAGTTTGGTAATATAAGACAATCTAGTTAATATGATTATCACCATTACAATTGAGGCTAAGATCATATTAGAAACATAAATTCCTACAGTTACACATCAATATGACTTTAAAAAAAAAAACTCTTCTGACAAATTGGAAATAAACATTTTTGAAGATAAGAAATTTCTTGCTCAGATATAAAAGATCATTCAAGACAGCCATTGAAATGCATATTAATTTTGATACAAATTCAAGATTTTAGGTGGAATAAATGGGAGGTCACTTCTGCCTCCATTGAGACAATTAAGTCAATTAATTTGTAAGAAATGATTATTTTCACAATCTCAAAATTATAATCTCCTGACTCTATATGCTACCTATTCCTAGAGCTAATGAATGAGTGGCCTGATCAATTCAGGTCCTTGCCTCACTTCTCACAATTGCATGGATTTTATCGGTGCTTGAGCTTCAGCATGTACCATCTCCTGCATGACTACGTAATGCAATTGTTTCAAGTTCAGTTACTGGGGTAGTTTACATTGAAATGCTTTTTACACTTTTCTTGTTATACTTTTAAATTAGCATTTGAAAGTACTTTTCATTATACTGAAAATTTCTGTTACACACAATCACCTTTTAAAAAATTGCCTCTATAATTTTGTTTTAACTCAGCTATGAGTTGAAATCCCCTTGTAATATTTATACTGGCAAATGGCAAAGCCCAAGCTTGGTGTAGTATAACCACTGAAAAGGCAGTCATTTATTAGAGGCAAGCAATTGAAAGGACACAAGTGGACTATCAACAAACTTTTCAATAAAGTCAGGAAGCAGGCTATCAACACTTGAGCCATTCTTATTGTGTCTGTTATCATAATTGACAGCTTGACGTAAAACCCTATCACATGCCTTCTGGGTAGGTATGTAAATGGATAAGAGGTCACTTTTCACATATGCTAGCTGGAAAGGAAACACATTTAAAGGAAGTTTCAGTCAAAATAATAGCTATGCAAATGCTTACCTTTTGGGCTAATTCTTAAAATTAAAAAGAAAAATCCTTCCATTGTCTGTCTTTTATCATTCATTCATTTGTTCTCTTACCTTTTCTGGTTACCAAAGGCTAATATCTAGATAACTATTCTCATTGATGTAAAAATAAAATTGTGTGTCATGTAGCCTTAAATTTCAGTCAACGCAAGGGAAAAGTTATCTACTTTTCTCAAAGTGTTTAAAAGATCTAAGTTGAATCAAGGACATTCTGAAGGTGTTTTATTTACAGTTATTTTAGTCTTAAATCTTGTTGGACTACACATTAAGAACAGGGTAGGAGAAGAACAATGACAGACAAATTGGTGCAGAGGGTGAGAACCAGGGATTAGGAGCCAGGATGTTGGAGTGTTAGTGTTGATATGGAAGGGCACTGCTAACCTTGGACAAGGTCTTAAACATTTTTCTCCTGGAAACTTATCTTGGAAAGGAAATTGAAGATGATGGATTCCATCTCTTGAAACCTTAAATTTTACATGTTAAAGTAGTCTTCATTAAAAAAGAAAAAGCAAAAGCAAAAAAAAAAAAAAAAAAAAAAAAAAACCCTTTCATTTTCTTACTTATGATTTATGGTCAGTAACATTTATTAAGCTCATGGCTAATGAATATCTGTTTAATCTGATTTTGATTCTACTGTGCTAACTAAATTAAATCTCAAGAAGCATGGATTTCAGAAATTGATATTAGAAATGACTTTAAGATACCAGAATGATCTTGGATTTTTTGTTGTTGTTGTTTTTTGCTTTTTTTTTTCCTTCTTTTCATCAGTTTCACTCTGAATACTTTGCTTGTTCAGTAAGGTTATATACTATTTATTCAGAGACCACTTCACTTGCTCTATAGCAGGTAATTAGCAATAAAATAAAATTCTACTAATCTAGGCATTAAGAGAAAAATATGAATATTGAAGTGCTAATCTTTTTAGCTCCCACAAAAACCACCTTCATTCCCCCCAAAAATCTGTTTCCTTGAGGCATCTGGAGAAATAAACTCAAGAGAACATAAAACATACCTTTCAAGATATTCCCTGAGGTCATTACAAGAAAAAGAAAAAAGTGAAAAGGTAAATTTGCCTGTGTTGATTTTTCTGTTTGCACTTAATGGCTTATTGGGTCAATTGAGAGCTGTTGTCCTCAAGAGAGACTATTGGTGCAGCATCCTGTTTGCTGAGTCTCCCAAAGTAGGACGTTTTTGTTAGCCTTCTTCTGTTCCCAAAGCTAATTGCTATGCATTTTACAAAAGCCCGTTAATAAAAATGAAAGGCCCTCATTTGAATAAACAAACTTTTATTCTGAAATCACAAGCAATATTGATTCTTTATGGTTATCAACTACTTATATAATTAATCGAGTATAGTAGCTTAGGTTTTTTTTTCCATCTAAGCAGGCTTTTGAGAGGAACCAGATGGTCCCCCATCCTTATGATTGGGAGACAGTCTCATTTGAATTGTGTAGGAACAAGGTTCTCCCTCCAGAGACTTCATGGACTCCCTCCTAAGAACATATGCAGTGAAAACTTCACCTTCACTCCTTTCTTAGTACTTTGGACTATTTTAGCCTGACCATTTACTGATAACTTCTTTGGGAATAAATCCTATATCTTTTTTTTAAAAAATATTGTTTTTTTAGTTGTTGATGGACCTTTATTTTATTCATTTATTTGTATGTGGTGCTGAGAATCGAACCCAGTGTGCCTCACACGTGTGAGGCAAGCAGTCCACCACTGAGCTACAACCCCAGCCCCAAATCCTATATCTTTACTTCACTTTCTGTTTGCTTTTGGAATTCTGGGCATAGTCAGTTTAATATACATTTTACCTTAATTATTTAGATAACTTAAGTTCATATTGGTGGGTATATATAAAAAATTAAAATGATTTATATGAGTAAGCATTTTTTAAGGAATATGAATATGATCAGGTTTGACTTAAAGTCTGACTGAGAAGAAGAAGAATTTCTCCCCACCTCCACATAAAAACACATGACTTTAGCAGATCAAGTTTGAACTCACTTATGCTGGGTGTTTTAAAAAAGTTTGATTACAATGACAGGGGTGAATACCTATTTTTTAAGAGAAAATACTTGGAAAAATCATTAAGCTGTTATTAAAGCTTTGAACTAAGGAATTTATTTATTTTGGTAAATGAAAACCATGTATTTATGTGCTACTTAAAATTAAAGTTTTAAAATTTAATTAAAAAATAACAATTGATAGCTGAATTATCTGACATCTACCCTCTCATGAGGACAGAAGCTGAGGAATCACTACCCTAAACTCACAAAAGACTATTATTCTTTTAAATTTATTTAAAGACTAATATAAAGTTATTTTTATTATGACTACTGAATTATAATAATATTCTATTTAACACATCCCCCAATTAACTACACTTAGTGTTAATTTTCCAATACCTATAGACTGTTGCTTGGTCAGGTCTGTATTGGCCAAATAAGATTCTTAGGAATGGATTTTCTTAGACATGACTGTCAAGGGAATCTTTAGTGAATAGGTAACTTTTATTTTAATTATTTATTTCCCTTCCCCACACTATCACCATCAAAATTTCACTTTAATCAAACAGTCCCTAAATTCAAAAATGTCTTATGCAAAAAAAAAAAAAAAAGCTTATTAATTAAAAAAAAACAGACTCTTACTCAGGTAATCTGACTGAACATATAAACATAAGTGTGCCTCCTCAGAAACTTTTGAAAATTGTGATAATGCTGATCTACAATCTAAATAGGCAAATAAATTTAAATTATATTTTAAGTTTTTAGTCACTGAAAAGAAATTAATTTAATGCTAGTTAATATCCTATCAACTTCTTTGAAATTACTGCTAAATAATTGACTATTTTGATTAATTTTTATTTATTTAAGCATATTTTCTGTTTAGGAAAAATATTTCTCGTGTGCACACACACACACACACACACCCCCGTAAGGATAGATAAAAATGAATACCTCTAGTCAGGTCTAACCCTTTTGAGACTGTTTAGGAAAGAATAGTCCAAAAATATGGTGATTTAAATGTTTAGCATGTGAACAAAGCTAGCCTACAGGGGGCATTTTTAGGGATGGTAAAACAAAAAATGAGCAACTTTAACAACAAAAACCTAACCAACTACATAATATTTTTCCAAATCTTGTACCCTAGCAGTTGTCTGTGAGACAGTAGCCAATCCTGAGTGACACTCAGATTCCTCTGGTTTTGTGAAAGTATGGTTACTTTCTGAAAACTTTAAGCTGAGCATCACATAGAAACTAATCTGTTAGCAATTAACAGAATTAGGATATTTTGTGTCTAAATGTAGCCTCCCTTCCTGAGAATTTTAAGTAAGTCAAAACTAGCATTTTTCATTGATAAGAACAGGATCAATAAGTGGTCTCTAAGGTAATCTTTATGCAAAGTCAAGTTTCTTGAACTGTTTTTAGATTTTCATAGCCCTTTTATAACTTGTATTTTGAAATAGACAATCGGTTTACTCTATTATTGTTAAAAATAAACAATTAATCCCATCATATTGAATTTCTATTAGATGACCCATTTTGAGAACTTCAAAAAATCTTGCCATATTGCTTCTTACACACAAGACTGAATAAATTTCCTTCTTTGAAATAGTAAAAGTATGTCATCCATTTGAGTAAAAACTAAGTACATTATTCTCTTTTATGTAAATATTATGGTCAATTTTAAGATTTCTTATTTTTATTTCTAATTTAATTTAATTTAATCATTTATGACTTCTTAATGATGTATTTCCTGAACAGAATCTACATATCTATCAATTCATGTGTCTGTCTGTCTATCCATCTATATAAGGGAATTTTTTAGTTTTATAAATTATAAAATCACTTTTACTTAAAATATCAGCACAATTAAAACATATATTTTGGAAAACTTTGTAATATTGGATATTCAGAAGAAAAATGAACAAAAATTGTCATTCTGAAACTCCAAAGTCCCCCTTCCTTAAGAGTGTGCAGAAAGTTGAGAGTCTGATAGGAAAAGATGCTTAATAGCCAACTTTTAAAAGCCATAATGTTAGAAAAATAGATAAAACAGTTTATCACAAGTTTAAAGGCATTTTGGCTTCAATCATCATCCTGAAATTCTCTCTGAAAAACATCAGACCAGGTTTCATGGATAGTAGTGAAGAAGGCCTTTTCAATGCAGGATGCAGTTAATTTACTGCCTGGCTATCTAAAGGTTAAAAATCATGGTTTTCTACTGTGTTTCCCCCCAAAGCCAGATAAGTTTACTTTCTTAAGCATAAAAATAAGCAATATATCTTTTCAATAAATCTGCTAGCACTGTAGGGCAGCTGTTAACCAAACAGAGCTGGATAGGGTTACTCGAAGGATCTCTGAAGGGCAGAGCTGATGATTCCTGGATCTGGGAAGAATTTGTTTCAGCTTGTATTCAGTGCATTCCTCACTTTCTTCAGATGTAGTAAAGTATTTTAAATACCACTGCTCTGAATTTAAAATAAAAATAGAAATTCTTATCAACTCTTTCCAAATAAGGTCACTTTAAGTAAAACACAGTAAACACCTAAAATTGAACACCTTGATGCTTGAATATGTAAGTTAGGGTGAATGTCTATATAGGGTGGGTCTTTTTTCCTCTAAACTGCATGTCTTCTTGTTTTGCAAACTGCATGCTTAAAGGTATTGATTATTTTATTCAGTGCAGATAATTTGGTATGTTGCATAGAAAAAAAGCATTTTTATTTTCTTTCTAAAATATATCTCTCTATTGAACATTAACGTTTGCTTTTATTTCAGCTCAATTTGTACTCTAATAATGGCTAATTGTTATGTTCTAAGCACTTGTTTCTCTTGTATGCTTTAATTAATAGAGAAGCATATTGCAATAGCTTTTTCTAAAAAAAGAGTCTAAGGAATTTTGCTTTTCAGAATAAGATTTTCTTTTGCTTTTTTTTTTTTTTTTCTTTAAGTTGCCTCTTGGGAAAGTAAGGTTAATGCCATATACAGTACTAGTTTGCATGTGTTCATTTAAATACTAAAAACTGTAGTACTGCTCGATCCATATCTGACTGCTAGGTTTCAATTGACAGCTGAGGATTTGTGACTGGACCATGAATCAAAACGGCAGGCATTTATACCCCAGTACCAGTGAGGATACATTGGGAATTACTTGGCAAAGGTAACATTTTAATTATTTCCAACCCTACACTTACACCTCAAACTTCCATGACCTATAGTGTTTGTTTTTAACTAGTTTTACGGAAAATATATGTTAAAAATTTAGTTGTTTTGGCTATGCCATTCCTCTTCTCCTTCCCCTCTCCTTTATTTCCTATTTAAATGCAACATCAATTTAATTCCGGACTATATAGCATATGCTAACTGATCATTGGAATTTCTAAATATTGTGAAATGTTTGATAAAATTTATAATATTTTTGGTGGGGGAGGGGGTAGAATTTGACTTTTAGATTTTAGAACCTGAAAAATGAAATCCCAGCTTTAGGGAAGATTTTTCAGCTATTTGAGGATAAAGCATTGGTCTTTCACATTATACGTTCTTCTCATTTTGACTGTTTCCTCTACTGCTGCCTCTAAGCCATGTTACTATTCATTTATTCCTTTGTCAGAGAGGAAAAGCTAGAAGAAAAATTTCAAGTTATTCAATTTGATTGTTACTAGCAGCACTCAAAAAATTTTGGAGTGGGAAGACTGTTAGAATCAGTAGCTATGAAGGAATTTGGTTTAAATAAAGTGTTAGTTTGTTCATATACTAATGTAACCCATTGAGGGTTGATTTAATTTGGTTGGCTAAAAAAATCATTCCAAAACTTCATTTTCAAAAGCAATTTGGATATTGTTTCATGTGTTGGTTTTAGATAGTAAGTAGTTCCAAGGTAGCTTCATATGTGTTATTTTATTAAATTGTTTCAAATTGATAAGTCAAATAGTTAAAATTCATGGTAGAATCATATGTATTAAGAAATAAAAATTTGCAATAGAGAGTAAGTCATTCCTTGAGTTCACCAAAAGTAGAGTCAACTTAATTTTTCAGCCCTGCTATGATTGTGATTCTTCCTTTACAGAAAATGCCTATACAAAGTCATATGCTGAGATATTAATTGTGATAGAGCTCGTTGCTCATCTCTATGTTGGTTGATAGAGACTGATGAAGAGTAATGTTTGAGTCAGATTAAATGTCTGCATTTGCTCAGATAAAAATTAAGAAAATTATTTTTATTGTTTTTCAAAAACATTTGATGGCTTTTTAGTAATTCAATATCTAAATGATTACAGTAGGACTTTTACTTTTTGAAGAGTGACAAACCATCAAATTTAAAAATAGATACATTTTTACCTATTATGATCCTGCCCAAAAGCTTGTGTTATTCTTCCTTTTGGAAAAAAAAATATATATATAGTTACAAAAAAGATGATAAACTCAGTGGAAGTATCTTATTTAAATAGTCTTAATGACTAATAGTGTTAATTACATTTAATAAAAGTATCTTATTAAAAAATCTGAATTAATAAACTTTTAAAAGTTAACTTAATTAGGTTTGATAACACATTGTTTGCATTTTGTTTTATTAAAAAAAACCTCCCTGTATTCCATTATCTGCCCATCAATTAGCAAAATGGCTCCTGTCTACATACAAGCTTGATATATATATATATGAATTTCAAGTCAGATGAAATGTACTTATGTTTGTAAGTGTTCCTATAGTTGTCTGAACTTCCAAATCTGTGGATTACTTATTGGCATTTACTTAATCTACAATTGGATAGCATCTCAGAAATACATTAAATCCAATAAAGACATAAAATTTCACCTAATTCCTCATAATTTTTTGAATCAAAGCTGATATCCCCCCAAAAGAAAAGGTGAGTGGACAGTGAATCAGAGCACACGTATGTGGAGTGAATGAATACAATAACTAAACTCAGCTCTGAGGGGGGTATTGTTCATTTCACAAAGCCTCTTCTTGGTGAAAAATTGATATGGTAATCGGTTTCAGGTCATAGAAAACAATTCAGAATTAATATTTCTTTTTTTGTTTCCCCGTCTCAAAAATAGTAGGTTTTCTTTGGGTTAGTAGATGATGATGTGTAGAATGGCCTTTAGTGATTCATACAGTCTTAAGCAGGCAGTTTTGGGTTTGTTTCTTCCCTTTTTGTGGTGACTCAGAAAGCGCGTAATTGGTGATGGCGGGCTTCTTGCTTATACATTCTACAGGGATTTATTGCATCTCTGTGTGGGGCTATCTTAAACACTGTGATGGACAAGACACCCACAGTTCTTAAAATCTAAGTGTCAGGCAGTTTAGGATAAATATACTCAAACGAGACAGCAATTCACTTTGTTTGTTACCTTTTTCAAATATGGACACAATCCATATTTTATAACACAAATATGCCATGTCTGTGGCTTTGGTGTCTTTATGTGTAATTTATAATTTGTGCCCTATAGATTTTTTTAAAATATCTTTATTTTATTTATTTTTAATGTGGTGCTGAGGATGGAACCCAGAACCTTGCACATGCTAGGTGAGCGCTCTACCGCTGAGCCACAATCCCAGCCCATCCTATAGTTATTTTTAAAACTTAATGGGTTTTCTTTCTTCTAGATATAATATTGCAAAGGGAAATAATAACTATAACCCTACTACTATTTTTTTTTCAATGCTAGGGATGGAACCCAGGGCATCATGCATCTTAGGCAAGTGCTAAACCACAGAGCTATACTCTCAGTTCCTGTAGAACTACCACTTAAATATATATACATGTGTGTGTGTGTATAATATATATATTTCTATATATATTTACTTATTTTTTAGTTATTGATGGACTTTTATTTTATATATTTATATGCAATGCTGAGAATTGAACCCAGTGCTCATCCATGCTAGGCAAGTGCTCTACCACCGAGCTACAACCCCAACCCCCTGGAACTACCATTTTTAAGGCAGATCATAGATATTTAAAATCTTGTGGGCATAGCTACAGTTTTGCAATCATCTCAATAGGGTGAAAATATACAACAAATGTAGATATGGTCAACCAGAGAATTAAATAATTTAGCTCTGGCATGATGGAATAGAGAAGATACCATGGGTTATTTTTGTTGTGGGTGTTGCTTTTTGTTTTTAACAAAGGCAATCCCTGGAGACTTTGTAGTGTTTCCATGTGGTTTGGTGCCGTTTGAATTGTCTGTTGTTTGCTGCCATCTCACTAGTTCATGATTGCCTTCTCTTCAGCTTCATGCCAGTTACCCTTTTGAGGTGTTTGCATGTCATTTAATGTAGCTCCGTTTTGGGAATGAAAATGGCAGGGTCTAGGAAGCTGTGTAAGTAGTATAATCAAAGCTGGAAGTGTTCCTCTGGCCTTCCCCACCCTACCTCAGGCTGTAAACATTCCCTAAGGAACCAGAGCTGACTTTTGGAAAGTTTTCACTGCCTTCCTAGGGTGCAGCCTGAAGGTGTTTTGTTGTTTTGACCTTAGAATTCTGTGAGCCATTTTTCTGTGTGTGTGTGTGTGTGTGTGTGTGTGTGCATGTGTGTTTGTGTGGTCTTGAGCTAAGGAGCTGCTTGTACCTTGAGAGCTCAGTTAACTGCCATTAACACAGAATAAAATGTTGATGAAGATCTGTCTCACTTCCATGTCAGTGAGAATGAGAATGGGTTCCACTCCTGGGAGGGTCATAGGTGCCAGATTTGCTCAAGCTAGGCACTGATGTGTCTGTGATAGGCACAGATCCGTCTGTGCTTTGTTCTATGTGGACAAAACACTTTCTTTTTGCATATGTGCATTCTGTGGGCGTAAACACATACAGCAGGTACTCTCTAACTGGCTTTCTTTCTTGAAACTATAAGCAGAACTTTACTTGTACTATTGAATATGAAAGAGCAATATAATTGAATAAAAAAGAAAGCTGAAGGACAATCCAAGAATAATATAAACATAAGTTATTTTAAAACATTGGAGGGAGTGCTTTATGCAAAAGAGAAACTGGATTTATTGTTTCATTCTCCCTTCTCCCCCTTCACCCTTTTCAAGAAGACGCAAAGCCACAAGTGAGGGTTGTATGTGTCTGATGGCTTATATAAACATGGAAGAAGCCTTCAGATGGCTAAAATAAACATGCGCGTGTTACTGAAGGATATGTTTACACAAACCATTTGCTCAGCCTCTGAAATAATGAATAAATGAAGATTTTACTAAAATAATTGGAAGGATTTTTGTGTCTCTGCCGATGCCATAATTGAATGGCACCAAAGAGATTTTTATCAGCTCTTTTCCGTGTTACATGTGTTAGCAGTTCCTTTCCATGAGTTCAATACTTCATTTTGTAGTTACTTTACACATGTTTTTGTAAGAAATTGTCGTTTATTACTGCAATTCTAGAGAGTTGCTTGATTTCCCAAGAGAAATTTAGCAGCCAGTAAAGGTTATTTGGATCTGGTTGGCCAGGAAAGAGAGGGCAAAAAGGAAGGAGTAACAGTGTTCATTTCATATATATATATAAAACTTTCTTTGCATAACATGGCCCTTGTCCATAACATTTTCTTGGTAAAATGTATGCTCTCAAAAGGCTTAAGAAGGAATATTTAAGCAAAAATAATTCTCAATATTGGGTTGCAATTGTATGTTCATATGCACATAAATGTATGGATATATCTATGCATAAGTGTGTATGTGTGGATATAAGTGTGGCTATATCCACAGATTTGTGGCATGTGTGGGGTAGTGGCAATACATGGCCTGTTCTTAGGTGGAATTAAGAGTTAACTTTTGTTTCAACATTACACTTAGGCCATCCCCGAGAATTGACTAGGTTAGCATTTCCTGCTCTCAGTTTGTTATCTTGACACATAACTATAGTACAACAGCTGGGTTGTTCCTGGAGTTCCTGGGGGGAGCTTTATTCTCAGAGTGCTGAGTTTCCTTTTCAGCTGTTAGCTCTAAAGTGTGTTCAGAATGTACAACTTTTTATACACATCCTGGGCCCCTAGCACCACTCTGGGACCATGATAGAAATGCTGATAAGATAGATGAATGGAAGAAACTTTGGTTCAAGGCAGAAAATTGAAAAAGCCAAAATTTCACATGATCATTTTTTGCTAACAGGGCTGCTAACCAGTATTGCTCTCCCCATTTGAACATTCTCTTGAAAGGAATTCCTTTCTATTCTCATCAAAATTATTTGCACCTGTTATGAAATAAAAAACTAGAAAGGTTACCATTCTTAAAAATGATCTTGATACGGTTTTCACAAACACACAATGTCTCTGATCTGGCTGTTGAAAAATACATTGGGATTTGTTGTAGTTTTTGCCTAACTTTGCCCATTTATAAAGAAAGATTTGTGCAATACGACATTTCCTTTTTATCTAGGCAAACTCTTCAGAACACTTCCTAAGAAATTAATTGTATTCCAGCCAGACTTGCCTGCTGCCATCCCACAGGAAATGGGTCAGCAATCCATTAAGATGCCATTAGATAATCTAATTTGGAACTTAATCTCTAAATTAACCATGCTCCATACTTGAAGCATACTTGAGAGAAAGAAAAAAAGTTTACGTTTGAATCGATAGGGGAGCCGAAGCGTGAAGAAGGCTGTTTGTTTTTTCTGTAGCTGTGGTCACGTCTCAAGCCGTCTGGTAACCAGGAGAAACCAGACATGATGTAATTCCAGATTGAACTTGAACTTCAGGGACTTAGGATGGGGGAACAATGGGCCATAGGAATCAATAATGTCCATTTTCCACATGATTATGTTTGGAGCTTTAAGTTAACCTTTATGGGAGAAGCAGCAGGATCGGCAGTGTGACCAAAATGAGATGATCCAGAGACAAGATGTTAGAGGAAAGAAAACAACTTTTTCCGTGATATTTTCTGAGCAGCACTGCAGATTCCAGCAGGATTAGAAAAGTTCCCGCTCTGCAGTAAACCGGTGGCCTGTTCAGAGCACTCTTTGTTCGCTTAGGTAGGACAAACTTAATCTTACGTTTCCTGTCAGATGATTTTTGGCAGCGCTACTGGAGAGGGAGGAGCATGATTCACAGCACTCCCAAATGTAAACCTTTCTGATTAACCCTTTGCAACAATAGGAAGTCTATCAAACACCTACCTTACGTGAAGATGTTTTACATAAAGTGCTGTATTCTCACTCTTCGTCCCCGAGGAACGAGCTCCTTCAGCAGCCAATGCACCATTTATTAGTTTACCTTTTTTGAACCTCGTGTTTACTAGAGCTGTGAGTAGGTGTATTGTGAATTTTTAGTGGTATTTAAATAACAAAGCTCATGAGTGAATAAATATAATAAACAGCATGAATTATAAAAGAAAAGGCAAAAGCCCATTGACGTTTGAGAAATTGAAAAACACAAAGGTGGAATAGTCAGAAATTGTCGAAAGTTAGGCTTGTTCACTTTGTTTTACAAGGAAGATCTCTGCACATATGAACAGAGTAAAAGGCACACTATCAAAAAGCATTCAGTTTCTTAATCCTTGGTAACTTTATTTCAGAATTCTGATACCAATAAGTTCTATCCCTTAGAGGTGAAATTGGGCAAGTAATGCTGATTCTTGCTTTGAAATAAAAATCATTTGTGAAATAATCACTTTTTGCTTTTGCATAAAACTTATATTTCCATTTAACTTAGTATGCCTTGGATGATTTTCTGTAGTGAAAGGCACTATGTTGAAGCACCATTTTTGTAGAGAATTTTGTCTGCTGTTGAAGAATCACATATGCAAATAAGAGGAGCAAGTAGCACTTATAACAATAGCTTTGAAAAGGAGCCTAGGGGTGGAGAGGAATACAGACTAGAGAAGGAGGCTGGAAATCAACATGTGGGCTTCTCCACTGTCGCATATCTGTAGGAGGAGATAAAATTACTACTGTAAACCTGACTTTCCACAGCTTCATAAGTTGCTGTATATGTGTGCATGTGTGTGCTGTATCTTATTTATTAGTTGTCTTCATATTAATTCTCCACCTTTCACTTTCAGCTCTAAAAAAGGGAAAAGATACATTTTTTTAAATCTACTTAATTTGCCCTATTGAGGGAAAGAACTTTTTCTTATTATTGTTTAAATTAAACATTCTAAGGAAATAGACTTTTGTTACTTTTAAGGGTATAGATTGCCTCGTTGAAGGATCTTTTAGGATTATGTAGAGCTTTTTACTGAAAAAGTATAGTAATTTAATACTTAGTTGTAATGGTCCCATACGTGAGGGCTTTTCTTACCTTGTCCTCTTCATTAGATTAAATATTTCACTGGAATGTGCCATTATTTTACTTAGAACATGCTAGCACTCAAGCATGGTAAAGTTAACCCTCAATTTAGCATGCCCCAGTACCAAAAGACATCTGAAATAATTGAATATAAACTAATGAGGTTTGATGGCTTACTGTTTTGATGTTATTTTCAAAACTGTTGGTCCCCAAGGAGTAGCAATAAAGAAGGCTATTTACCTACTTAGTTAAGAAACAAATACATTTCTCTTTCATTACTATGAAAGTGCTATTGCTTGTAGTTAGAATAATTCCATGAGCCACCTGCAGTTTATGATATTTGGTGTTTCCCAGAGAGCCCACAAGAGTACTTTGCAGATCAGGTAAGAGCTAGCCAGGGAGCTTTCTGATACAGATTATTACAAATAGTAATAATCATTAGAAATCATCTTGCATGCAAATAGGATCATTCAGATGGCAATAATGATCCTTAAAAATGGGAAAAATAAATCGAAGGAACCTAAGATCTATATAAGCCCTTTGTAATTTTTGCTTTCAGTCTGGCCTGGTCTGAAAAGGAATCGAAAGCAAATTATTGACATACATATTTGTACATCCATAAAAGAAAGACACATATTTCTTTCAACTGAAAAGCAACAGGGATTAGATGGATAAAATACAGTTATTTATGCTGAAGTTTGGGCAAGAGTTATACTTCTATGGAAATTTCAGTGTGTCTAAGTAATATGGACCTTTGTTTATTGACTCTTAAAAAAATCAGTTGTAATATAAACTATTATCCAGTTTTTCTTTTTTTTCCTTTTTTTTAAAGAAAGTGTATTTCACAAAAGACGCAGCTGAAGTGAAATGTATAGGTTAAGAGCATGGATCCTAAATCCACACTGCTAGAGGGAAAATCCTGGCTTACACAACACAGTGGCAATATAAGCTAGGCAAGATGCTTAACTTCTTAGCTCAGTTTCCTCATCTCTAAAATAACAGATAAAGACACTTTCTCCTAGGTTTTCTGTGGGGATTAAAAGCTTTAAGTAGGTCAATCACATAAAACAGAGCCTGGCAAATAATAACCAGTATCTAAGTGCTAGCCACTGGTATATTTATTATATTTATTATCTTTGTTCTAAAGCAACATTAATAGGTTCAACTTAAATGCTACCCATTTATTTCTTCCACTGGTCTGAGTGAGCATTTTTTTCACAAAGACATGATTTGCCTTTATATTATATTAAAGGAAGCAGCCACAGCAAATGCACACATATACAATCAAGGACAACATGATTTTTAACTTAATGAATATTTACCTGACACACCATACCTAATTTTTCCAGACATGCCTTTAGCAATCAATAGGGAAAATTATTTTGGGAGAGATGCTAAAACCTGTATATTAATATTGTGTCAAGAATTAGAGTGTTTAGGAAAAAAACTAAAAAAACAAAAAAAAACCCCTTCAGTCTTGGAGATTATCTGAAACTGGTACAAAAGAACTAAAGGCAGATTCTGTTAAGATATCTATTTTATACATTCCTCATGCTTTCCAGACCATTTTTATTTTATCACTATTTATAAATAACATGGCTATTGGTACAGTTGAGGTTATATGAATATTTTCAATTCTTGGTGCTTCATTTCTTAGTATTTTTTAAGCTTCTTGAAAGAGCACTTATTGTTTTTGAAGTAAATGTAGTATACAAAACCCGAAAGGATAATATTGCTATTCTTCTGAAAAGTACTAATGTATTGGATATTCTGACATTTTATAAGTTGTCTAACAAATGGAATGTCCAATTCATTATCAAATAAACATGTACTAGTAATAAATGAATTTTGCCAGTTTTCAAGTAGCTCTTTTTGTTTTAATCACCTAAAACTAATAGAAAAGATGAAATTTTTCACTTTGGTTCCTGATTCAACTTAAGGACTTAATATGTTTATTTGGTACTCTGTGGTTCTTCATGGGTTAGAATGTTAAAAGCTAATAGACCAATCCTTTTTGGCCTCAAAGACTCAGTCACAGGACACATTTAAAAAAAAAACAAAAACAAAAAAAAACATAACCATCAAATGTTGATTTGGCTGCAGAGAACAATTTTCTCTCTTTCATTGAAAGATAAAAGTTCATGGATTCCTTAGATGCAAAGAACAACTATTTTATCCAAATTTCCTAGGCTAAAAAATATGTAAATAGTGTATCATTTTTAAAGGGAGAAGTGGGTACCTTCTTCTCTCTTAGTCCTGATTATAGTGTTACCCTATAAAACCTCAACTACATTTGTTTCTAAAGGAAACAGGTTCATAGAATTTCAGAGTGCTTTGCCATCCTGCCTGTTGAGGGCCACAGCCGAGTCAGGATGACGCATGGCATTTTTGCCAGAAGTACTGGTTGCCAGCGAGCCATTAAGATGATGACTTTTGAGTTCTCGCGGAATTCCCGTTGAGTTCCGGTTGAGCTCTGGCGAGGATTCCTGAAGAGTTCGCGTTGGGTGGTGGGAGTTCCAGTTGGTGTGTGGTGTGTTCCTGGAGGAGCCCCGTGGGTGGCGTTCAGGAGAGTTTCCGGGGAGTGTGCTGGAGTTTGGAAATAAAGTTTGTTCCTGCTTGAGTGGCTCGTGATTTGTGCCCAGCCAGACTGCGGCACCTGCCCAACCACATATTCAGTGCACAAGTCTCTCTTCTTCAATATTAGCGAGGTTATGATTCAGCTTGGGTGGAGTCTTGGAAACTCGTTGTATACTGAAGTAAATATATTTTGCCTTCAGAAAATTGTTAAAAGCTCTTTCTAATGTTGGGTCAACATCTGATTCAGGCCCTCAAACATGCTAGGCAAGTGCTCATTCCTAGCAACATCTGACTTTCTAAGAAGGCAATATATTATAGTGAAATGGCCATGGGAATCAGATTTATTATATCTGAGGACTAGCGGAGACTGAACAACTTGCCTCAGTTTCCTTAGTGAAATGGGGAAAATTGTGGCCATTTCAAGAGTTCATTGAGAGAGGGAAGTGACATAGCATATGTAAAACACCAAAGATGTCACCTTGCTCTTAGTGGTCTTCAGCATGGTTGTCCTGGGGAAATTTCCCCCTTTGTGCTCATTTTATCCATGTGAATCTTACAGAGGAAGTCTGAATTTCTTTCTGATTCCACTGTCCTGTCTTCCCTGTTGCCCTTAAACTGTTACTTTAATAAAGCAACACCATTGAGTCCGTTTCTCTTGAAGAGTGATGCCAAGAAGCACATTGCTCCAGGGGTAGTCTTATCAGTATAAAAGAAGCAGGGCTATCTCCCACAACTAATATTCTCAAGGTCAAAATAATTTGTTTCCTCTTCCCTCTCTGTGGAGGAGCTATATCATACATTTGTTCAAAATCATGTGAAAATATTCTCAATGAGATGAGACATTTTATTTTTGAATTTTTGAATTTTGATTTAGCTTTTATATATTTTGTTTATAATGAAGTATCTCATATAGAGAGAGTAGAAATCAGTAGGGTGAGTTGCACTTTGTATTAAAATACTTTGTGCTTTTTTTTTTGGTAATGCCTGACTTTTCACATAGTACTTACACTCTCTTCTCCCCGCTTCTTCTTCTCTTTCTCCCTTCCTTTTCCTCCTCCACTTCCTTCTTCTTTTTCTTTTTTTAGTGGTCATGGCCAGTATATATATATATATATATATATATATAGATGTTCTCTCAACTTTCAAATGTGTTCATCTTTAGTTTGCCCAAAGAAAGATGATTTGACTTTGGAGAATTAATGATAATAAAGTAAGTGCAAGCTTGAAGACATATCAATGAAGTAGCTGCATTCAACCTCCTTTCAGAGTTAGATTCTCATGACTCTTACTAGGTAGCTAGGTAGATTACAGATTGTTGAATTGAACATATGATTTTTCATATAATTCTTATTCCACCATAAATTACATATAACTTACATGTAACTAATTTGTGTAAAAATATGTGTGTTTATTTTATTTATACATATGACTATTTGCATTAATTTGTACATAGGGACAGCATCAAATGTGTAAGAAGCACTGCTACATTTTTACTTGAATATGCAATTTTAGGCATTGTGCTTTTGAAATTAAATGATCTAGATTATTTTGGTGAATAAAATATTTTTCTTTGCATTGTTATCCTGGGCTTTGAATTAGTCTTACCAGGCCTTTTTTCAATGAGACTGCCGAAAAAGCTCTAAAAAATGTCTGTGCCTTATAGTTCTGAACTTAACCTACAGATTGGCAATAAGAGGCTTGTAAAACTCATATATGGGGTCTGCACAGTGTTAATGTTTGAGATTTATTTCCCCCCAAAGGTTCATAAACAGTATTGACAAATATATTACACACTGCAATTTTGATATGGTCATAATGTAGGATGGGAGGTTTAGAAGGTTTAAATAAACATTTAAATTAAATTTGTTAGACATTCTACAGCAAGAGTCCTGTGATTACCATCAATTTATTTTTATTGAGGATTTTCTAAAGAATATTAATATATGTCCCTTCTAAAGAACTGAGTAAAAAATCAATTGCAAGATAGACCCTGAATTCTTGTCTTTTCTGCCATTAGTTGGTAGACTTGTCCTTTAAGAAACCACACTGATTTCTTTCTTTCTTTCTTTCTTTCTTTCTTTCTTTCTTTCTTTCTTTCTTTCTTTCTTTCTTTCTTTCTTTCTCTTTCTTTCTCTCTTTCTTTCTGGGATTGAACCCAGTGGTGCTTAACCACTGAACTACATCTCCAGCCTTGTTTTATTTTTCATTTTGAAACAGGGTCTCACTAGTTATTAGGACTTGGCTAAGTTGCTGAGGCTGGCTTTGAACTCGTGATCCTCCTGCCTCAGCCTCCTGAGCCGCTGGGATTACAAGCATGCACTACCAGGCCCAGCTCACACTGATTTTCAGTCATTAAAATTTACTTTATATTCCTAAAGCATGCAGTCTCAAAATGAATTTTTGGAGCTCACTTATTTTAGAATTCTTGTTGATTTTGCTGCCAGGTTTATTAAGCTAGGTTTTTTTTCTTTTTCTTTTTACATAGCCCTCTTACTTCAGGTTAAAAATATTGGATGTTTGTTTATTTTGTAATTCATTTTGTTAAGAAATAGTTTGCATTGGCTATGGCCAGGCTCTATAAGGATAGATAAAACTAGGTCATTTTCTCTATGGAGTTCACCTTTCAGCCAGTAAGATGTTGCAGATAACAGATCATTATGAAATGAAGTAATATAAGCTGTAATAGGACTATGTACAAAGTGCAGTAGAAGCACAGTTGAGGGGAAAATGAGCTTCAGAATGCATTATGTAACGCTGTTCTCAATCAATGGTGCAAACTGCAGTGATCGTTGTTGAAAATGTGTGTGGGAAGAGAGAAATGAAAACGGTTACGTCTCTTAAAAGACTTCAATGAAAAATATTCTTATTCTTTAAGATTACAATTTTCTTTAGATAATGAGGACATACCTTTGTAGCTTGAATGTGATTATTGCTGCAAGTATTAAATCAGATATCTGTTTTCTCTGAATATGGACCAAATCAGAATGTACTGATGAGTATATACAATCTTAGGCAACACCTCTAAAATATGTTTATTGGATGTGATTTGAAATGATTGATTTGTTTATTTTAAAAGTTATTGAACATCTACTGTGTTCTTGGTCCTACACTAAATGATTAGCAAAAAAGAGATGGACTTTGCTGTCATGGAATTTGACAACTGATCATAAAATCCCTGATTTAAAAAGATCATTGTGATTTTTTTTTCTGTTGAAGTATCTCAGAATTATCTACTTAGACATGTAGTGATATGTCACATATTGCATAGAGATATCAGCAGAGTAAAAAAGTTGTATGTCAAGTGTTATTTCAATCCAAATTTGTTCCTTCGTGTTCCATAAAGCCTTTTGTATCTTTGGAATTCAACTATGAACAAATGAGTATATATAGATCAAAAGCTATGTAACAGCATATATCTTACCTTATGGTTGCAAAAGTAAAGCAAAGGATACTAAATGAGATTTAAATTTTGTCTCAATGCCAGGCCCTGATTAAGCTGGGTATGCAATTGTCTGTCTGATGTTTTCTTGGTTCATCATTTTTTACGCAGCTGTTACTTAGCTGACAGTTGTTCCAAGCTGGATATTGAAACAAGCAATACATCAGATTAGGTTTACCCCAAACCTGCGGTACGCACATCTGGTGTTATTTTCCCACATGTGGTGACACTTTTTTTGTGAGAGATTATGCTGGTAGCAACTAGAGAACTGTTTTGCAATTTTTTTTTTCACAACCCCAACATAGGTCAAAACTGAGGTGATGTGGAGAGAGGCAGAAATCTCATCCCTTTATCCTTTCAACAGACCACTCCACCTCACCCTACCCCCACCCTTCCCACTCCTCCAGTTCAGAGCAGCTCAGAGGTGGTGATGTTGAAGGCAGGGCATAAATGGAAAGGAAAACTTTGGTTCTATCTCTTAATAAGTTTCTACAGAGGAGGATAAGGAAACCACTGGAGAGCTCTAGAACTAGGAGACACAGGCATAGAGGCCTTTGTGGCCTAATACGATGATTTCTCACAGTGTATGCTCTGCAGAGAACAAAATCTCTGTTCCATTTTTTTTCGTCTATTTGGTCTTTACTAACAATTTCCAATGAAGATATGTTTGGTAATCAAGCATTTCCAATTACACATTATGCATAAGACTACCTGGAAAAAGTATTTTCCTCTTGTGAGGGAGAAAAAATATTTTCCATTACACTTTTCAATTTTTTTCAACACAATAGGTAGGTAAAATATTGAAATACATCTTACTGAATTGCTTGTGAAATAAAGGTGAAACAAGATAGTGTAATATAGCTGGCAAACTACAGTATATTGGTATTACTGTGGACTGCTGCTTTTTTTTCTCGGACAAAAAAAATCATTCTATTTATGTCCAAATAGATCAAATATTTTAGGAAGAATATACTTAATCAGTTTGATGATTGTGTGTATCCTACTCCAGGTTTTTCTGACTCACAGTTAGTCTTACTTTTCATGAAAAAATAGATCATATAGTATAAGTAGGTACAATATGTGTAATTGGCATATTTATCTCATGTTAGACTCATTATCTCATTAATTTTGAATAAAGTTATAGTACTAATTTGATGCATCTGGAATTTGTATTTCTACTATCACTGCAGATTTTAACATTGTCTTTCTGTTTTTTCTTCCTTCCCTACTACCCTTCTCCTCTCAACAGTCCTGGTACCTGGGCTAGCTTGGTTCCTTTCCAAGTGTCAAATAGGACACCCATCCTACCGGCAAATGTCCAAAATTATGGTTTGAACATAATTGGAGAACCTTTCCTTCAAGCAGAAACAAGCAACTGAGGGAAAAAGAAATACAACAATAGTTTTAAGAAATTAAAAAAATAAAAAGGAAAAGAGGAAGACTGGACAAAACAAAACAAAGGGAGAAAGGAAAGAAACTGAAGAAAGAAGATGATAGACCAGCAATTGCAGCACTTACAATCACTAATTCCCTTAAGGTTGAAACTATAATGACATTAAAAGGGTCGATGATATTTCACTGATGGTAGATCGCAGCCCCTGCAACGTAGCCTTTGTTACATGAAGTCCGCTGGGAAATAGATGTTCTGTCTCTATGACAATATATTTTAACTGACTTTCTAGATGCCTTAATATTTGCATGATAAGCTAGTTTTATTGGTTTAGTATTCTTGTTGTTTACGCATGGAATCACTATTCCTGGTTATCTCACCAACGAAGGCTAGGAGGCGGCGTCAGAGGTGCTGGGTGACAGAGCCATGAGCCAGCCGTTTTATAAGCACTCTGATTTCTAAAAGTTAAAAAAAATATATATAAAATCTCTGTAGCCTTTAGTTATCAGTACAGATTTATTAAATTTTGGCCCTTAACCCAGCCTTTTCCAGTGTGTAACCCAGTTTGAAATCTTAAAAAAAAAAAAAAAAGAAAAAAAAGAGAAAAAGAAAAAAAAACAAAAAAACAAAAAAAGGAAAAAAAAAACAGTTTGAACACAAAGGCTCTATGGAAGAAATGCCTCTATGTAGGTGAAGTGTTATCTCTGCATGCAACAGTAAAAATTAATATAATATTTTCCCCACAAAAGAAACACTTAACAGAGGCAAGTGCAATTTATAAATTTATATCTAAAGGGGAACCATGATTATAAGTCCTTCAGCCCTTGGACTCTAAATTGAGGGGATTAAAAAGAATTTAAAATAATTTTGAACGAATTTATTTTCCCCTCAGTTTTTGAGGGCATTTAAAAAGGCATTAAATCAAGACAAATCGTGTGCTTGAGGAAAAAAAAAAAAAAGAATGAAAACACAGCACTTATGTTGGTTTAGCTGCAGCCTCCGTGGAGGTAGAATTTATTTATTTAAAATTACTGGTTGCATCAAGAACCCATAGGGTGTACAAAAGGTTCTATAAAATCTGCATTATAGAGACAAAGAGGCAGGCAAATCCATGTCACAAGGGTAAAGCTTACAGTTTACAAACTGGGAACGCCAGGGTGTAGGATATAAAAACGCACTCTTGAGAAAATAAATGTAATCAGGGTGCTGAAAACTTGCATGGTGCTTTCAGACATTAGCCTTGTTCAACAAATTTCTTGTATTGACAGATCCGTAGTGTGCATGGGCAGACACATTTTGCCTCTATGTCTCTTAAATTTTAATTAAAAATACTCTTTCCAGTAATCCTAATTTGCACGAAGATATAATGTCCACATTACGTGCCTTGCCTTGAAATCTAAAAAACAAAAAAACATAAAAAAACAAAAAAACACAAAAAGTGACATCACTACACTTGTTTTGCTGCATTTATTATCATTTTAAATCTTTACCATTTTTATGACAAAATATTTTGTACTCCAGACGAAGAAAAATGTGTGACATCATGGATTTTTTAGACAGTTATACCTTTATCTCACATTTATAAAGCATATCATGGCTGTGTATAGTTGCCGCTTAAAAATTGTAATCGACCAGCAATATTTTCAGTATTTTGGTGTTTTTTCTATTAACCTTTCATGTTTTTCATCTTCCAATTAATATTTGGGGGGGAGGGGTTTCAAATTTATACGAATTATGCAATACCAAGTTTTGCCTATGTAGGTAGTGCTTTTAGCTGTATTGGTTATTATAGGTAAGTACACAGATTTAAAAAAAAATAATAATGTATGCTTTTTTTTTTTTGTTTGTTTGTTTTAATTGACCAAAGTGGGTACTGCTATTTTTGCAGTGTGATGAGGTCCTTTTGTGTACTGAGAGATGGACAGGGGATTTTTTTTAATATACATATATATATTCTGGGGTGGGTGGGAGGATTTTTAACACTTTACAGTGTAGCTGTGAAGCAGTGCACCCTGAGATGGGCCCGGGCTGCCAAGCAACTGTTCTGCCTACTGTGACAAACTTCAATTTACACAGGTTCCCTCTCTCTAATTTCCCACCTGGGGTGCAAGCTGAACTCATTTGTGGTTTTCAGAAGAACATGATAGTAAGAACTAGAAAACACAACAAATTCCCCTAGAGGCAGAATTGGCCTAAGAAAACTTATTTTAGTTGTTGGTGGTAGTTTTTCTTGAAAGTTCCATATCCACAGTGAAGAATGAGCCTGTCTCATATTTGGCAAAGACATTTGTTGCAATGCCCACGTAGCGGATGTTGGATGTTTCACACTTTGGGGTTTAGTGCAGGAATATGCTCTCTCCTACAAACAACAGTCAAGCAGCTGGAGGGAGTGCTGCTGCATATTCTTTCCGGCCACTTCCCTACCCTGTATCTTCATTTTATTAATAATAGAATATAATTTACCTGTGACTTACTACTTCAAATGAATGGGAGTGCACTTGGACTTTTTCTTTTTTTTTTTAATATCCAGAAGAGTAAATGAAGGGTTGCTATTTCTGAATATATTTGGACTGAAAAATTAAAATCAAAGTTGTTTTTAGGGAACAAAAATTTTAAAATCTTCTTTTCCCTTTTACCTGCCCTGTTAAACTGAGAACTAGAGCAGAGACAAATATAGAATTTTAAGACATCAACTTTCCTGTGGATGAATTAGATACTGATGGGATTTTTTTAAAGAGATGGTACCTCAAATATATATTTGATTTATTTTCCCCTGAGGGCTAGAAGGTAAATGGAGACCATTTTTATTTTGCCCTCTCCACCCCACCCCGAGTCCTGTTGAGAGAATTTTTTGCGAGAGGGAGAATCTTCCAGAATCAGTGATACAAGGTAGGCTGTCTTGAGGAGCCCCCTGACCCTTTCCCCCCAGGCCATGGCCTAATAAAATAAACTGTCAATTGTTCTCACAGCATATCATTTCATAATGAATACTTTAGAACAATGCTTATGGGCCTGAGCATTGTGTTTGATTAGCCCATTCACTTTGATAGCCCAAATGCTGAATAGCACAGCGGGATCCTAGCAGCAAGTTCCAAAGGAAGTCCAATCATTTCTGTGATGCTTGCCCTGTAGAAACAGATCATCTCAGCCAAGCTCTTCATGTATCATTGACCTGTTAGGTGAACAACTCAACCTCACAAGGACACACAGTATTCTTTATGGGCAGAGTCGCTCTCGTTTTTGCCAGTGAATGAGCAGTTCTAGATAAACCAAGTGTGGCACTGTGGGTATTCCTGCTTGCCTCTTGGATACAAAGGCCTAGTGCAAGTGTTGCTTTTTTCCCCCCCTTAAATTGATTTTTTTTTTCTTGTTTCCATTTGAGATGAAACTATTAAAAATACTACTATATATAATCTCAAATCCATTCTTCGGCCTCCTCCTCCTCTTACCAGGAAGTATATTCTGACGAAGGACCCCACTTCTGCAGGTCTTGCATGCCCCTCCCTTACCCAGAACTGCAGAGCTTCAGGATGGCGGTCACCCAAGGGCATCCACAGGGTGGAGTCTCCAGCCACCAGCCTGTGGCACTATCCAGCCTTCGTTGCATTGCTTTGCAGCCCGCCACTCACAGTGCCTCTGAAGCGTGTTTCCCCTGGAGTGACGTGAGCATCTGAGGCTTGTCTAAGGAAAAAATAAAATAAAAGGCAGTGAAGGAGACTGTACATAAAGACATGGCAAAAAAATAAAAAAATCTTAATTATAGCAATATAGTTATCGGGTAATGTTCGGGTGGGCAGCTCCATTAAAAAATATGTGAATGAATCTGTGAAGCTGCAAGTAGCAAGAAGAGCGGAAGGTCTTCTTAATGAACCGCCTACCTTGTAGACAGTAATTTGTACACTGTATAGTTTTGTTAAGAATTTTTTTTTAAATTAAAATTCCCATGTTTGTAAAGCTAACTTTTTAACAATTATAATGGAACTATATGTTGTTTCCATTTTTAAAGTAAACAAGAATA
>NW_026000103.1:6480134-6494399 GCF_001458135.2 Marmota marmota marmota
GGGACCCCCCCCCCCACCCAGGGCTTACCTTCCCTCTGTGACTGTGGGTTTGTGGTTACCTGAATACTGCAGAAGAATTTTGTTCCGCAGATGCCTGAAAAGGAGTAGCATCTTAGGTTTCCAAGAAGGAGCAGAGCCACTTTTCAATGCAAGGAGGGCCAATGTTTCTTTTTTGCAGGAAGGCACAATTCCAGGGCTTAAACAGAGGATTGGGTCCCAAATTCATACTCATTGAGCACAGCATTTCTGAATGGAGTCAGCTGGAGTTCAATAATAGCTAATTGAAAAGGAATGAACTTAAATGGTTTTGTGCTCCATCTGAGTGATGTGCATAAATGAAGCAAAAATAAGGCAAGCTTCATTGAAAATAGAGAGAGAAAAAATGCCTGGAATTTGACCATCCCAACCAAAGACTTGCTGAAACAGATCTGACTGACTGATCCAACCAACTCTAATTTGTGGCTCAGGTCCCTTTCATGTCCCCAGACTGCCCTGCTATGGTGGGTTCACTGCTGTGTATAGAATCATGTGGAAATCAGTTGACTACAATCTACCAAGAAAATGGAGATTCCTGGGTGGGTTGTGCCTGAGAGACTAATTGGATTTCTTAGGAGATTTAATTTCTTCTGAAGCATTTTAGAATAGTGTCATTCAATTTTTTTTTTTTTTTTTTTACCTATGGAGAGATTTTTTTTTTCCTTTATAAAAATGTTTGTCTTTTTTTGGCGCCAACCAAGATTTGGGGTAGCTGGACATGGTGGTGCATGCCTATAATCCCAGCGGCTCAGGAGGCTAAGGCAGAAAGATTG
Source organism: Marmota marmota marmota (assembly GCF_001458135.2). Classification (NCBI taxonomy): domain Eukaryota; kingdom Metazoa; phylum Chordata; class Mammalia; order Rodentia; family Sciuridae; genus Marmota; species Marmota marmota. The sequence goes on from NW_026000103.1 coordinate 6,480,944, forward strand.
AGAATTCAAAGCCAGCTTCAGCAACTTAGTGAGGCCCTAAGCAACTCAGTGAGATCCTGTCTCTAAATAAAATATTTAAAAAGGCTGGGAATGTGGCTCAGTGTCTAAGCACCCCTGAATTCAATCCTTGGTACAAAATATATGTATAGATATAGATAGATAGATAGAGATATAGATAGAAGAAAAACAGTAGTTTTAGAGGAAAGGTACACAGTAATAACTTAAGGCCCATTCTCTATAGTACAAGTGTCTGATTTCTAACCATGGAAACACACAGACTAGCTGTGTAGCAAGTCACATAAACTTTCTTTGCTTCAGTTCCCTCACCTATAAAATCAGATATTAAATCGAGCACCTGTCTGTTTCATTAGGCTGCTGAGAGGATAAATGAGATTGTGCATGTTAGAGCCCCTTCTCATAATGCCTGGTACTCATTATTACTATTATTATTTTTAATAGTATTATGCAATATGACAGACATATTGGTCAGGAATGAGTGGATTAATTGGTTTGTTTCCTTTGGAGTGAGTACAGAAAGGCATGAATTATTTTTATTTTATCTTTGTTGTATCGTGATTTCAAAATAATTGAATTGCTGCTGGTTGGAGATCACTGCTTCCTTTCCCTCTATAGCTTTAATTCTAGCTTCTGGCAGCCAGAATACCCTGATAGGTATTCCATCGACTCCTCCCAGGACATCATTCCTTAAGTAGAAATGGCAAGCCTATGCATGATCTGATCTTACTTCTAGAAGTTCCCTTCGGGTGATGTCAATATTTTTCTTTCTTTGTGAGAAGAGAAAAGCATTGATTTCCTAAGTGCATTAATTCTCTAAGTAGTTTTCTTTTTTTTATAGGAGATGTTCAGAACTGGCAAGGAATAGAAGTTTATTCAAATAGAGGAAGTCATGAGACTTGAACTGAAGAAGTTGAGGGAAGAGGAAGCACAAGGCAAGAGTCAGTGGCTCACCTACCTCTGGTCCTGCCCTCTGTGCTCCTCCCACCTTCACTCTCCATTTCTTCCTCCTAAGGTGGGGTCTGGCTGTGGATATGAAATCTGGAATGGACTGGGAGAGATTGGATGAAGCTTTCCAAGCTTCACACAAAGCAGCCCACAAAGTCTTTACAGGACTCACCAGCTGCTCCGGTGGGAAAGGAAACAAAACATTCTCTGCTTCCTGGCTGCCACCTGCCTTTGTGGAATCCTCTCTTCAGTGTTGTCCCTTTTCTCCCCATTCACCAAGTCCCAAATACCAGCATGCCATCCTTAGGTTGTCCAAATTGCCCTTTCCACACTCTCAACGATGTTCATACTATCTCTTGGTCCTCTGGGGTGGTTTGAACTGCTGGGTTTTGATATAATCAAAGTAATTTACACTAAGGCCTGAATTATAGATTGAAAGGCATAATAGAGATGGGGGACTTGTCGTGTGGCTATTGAGAAAATTGCATGGGATAAGCATTGTATTATGGCCAAGGGATACATTGGACCCATACCGGCCCTGTCTACCAGTGGCCCATTATCCCACAAGGTACAGAGGGAAAAGAGGCTTCTCAGAAAGACTTCGAATCCTAGGTCTGAACTGATCTTGAATGCTTTTCTCAATTACCCTGTCTCACAGTTTAACCAAATATTCCAGGATTAAAATTCTCTGTTAGTGCAAAAGTAGTGTGTCTTTACATTTATTCAGAGACACAAATAAACAGAATGACAATGATGGAACTTTATCATGATGAGAAATCCAAGTTAAATATTTAAAAACATTTCAGCCCAATATCCATTTACCCTATAGTTCTTTGTCTTATTTGTAAAGATAAAATAAAATCTACAACTTTTCCCAACTATCCTGCATGTTTAAATATCCCCATTTCTTAAGTGCCTTACAATTATTGTTTGATTTATTAAGTAGACAGTGGTTGAATGAAGAATAAGAATTGATATTTTTGTATACCAAAAAGAGTTGGCACCTATTAGAGCATATTTCATGAAAAAAATTAATGTAAGCTGGAATTTTAAGCAAGTGCAGTAGTAGAAATGTATGGGTGTATTTCTGGTCTTTCATTCATTTCACTGTGAACTTTTATTGGGGTTAAGGTGGTTTCATAATCCAGCAAAGTGATCAGTTACAAGTAAATGTTTAGGTTAGAACATGATAACACAGACAGACCCTCCCTTATTTGTGAACACAGACTCTTTTCCATGGCAAAGAAGTTTTCAGAAAAACACAAGGGTTAAATCTACTTAATTTTAAAAAATCTTATTGCCAACAAAGACAGGTGAAAGGAAGCAACAGTGTCCTTTGCTTTCTTCATTTTGGGGGAACTACGCATATAAACTAGAATGTAATAACCACGTTTAAAGAACTCCAACATTTTAATATGTGTGACTGGGAAAAGCAAGGCTCATATTTTAAAAAAGACTTTACAAAAAGAATATAAATATCAATCACAGATAGTAGGAAAGGAATAAGACCATAGAGAAAATTTTTATTAACCTATCAGTTTTACATTTTAGATCTAGCTCCATAATAGTCAGTGATAGCACTAAAACTAAAGTCCAGAGAGCAGACAGAATACAGTGAAGATGAAAGAAATGATTTTTAAATGTTCTTAACTTTTTCCAATACATTTATGTTCTTCACAAATACAACATATATGTATCTTCAGTTTTCCAAAGGATTTGTAATCTCATCTACTTATTTTAATTAACTTAATCAATAGAACACTTAACTACACTTAAATTTATGTCTTAATAAAACTTAGTATATAAGTAAATTCTTTAAGCAGAGAAAGACTCAGCTTTGTTTTGAGGTTTGGAATAAAAGGGACATCATTGAGTCCAGAAAGCACTGGAATGGTGCTGATGAGAGCCACTGGGTCTTACTGTCCTTGGTGCCCTTTTCTTGCTGTTTCTACAATGCCATTCCTTCAGGTTGCCCCTCTGGTGTGAAGTCTCAGGCACATCCTCTGTTGAGTTTAAAGGAGATGCACCTGGACAAATGAACAAATTAACAGCACTTGCTAGAAATCATCACCAAACCACCAATACCAGGATTTTCCAGCTATAGCAACAAAAGTATCTACGAGGATGATAGAGGGCAGGAAGCATTTCACATAAGAACAAAGACAGTTTTGTTGGTAGCCATATCAGGATGAATATAGTCAACATTTGCTGAGTGACTGATGAGAAAATGTATGGGCCAAGTACTCAACTGGTATTGTCTTATTTAAATCTCAAAACTCATGAAAGGTAAGTACTAATAATATTTCTGCTTTACAGATGAGAAAACTGAGGTTTAAAGAGATGAGGTAACTTGTTCAAACAGATAGTGGGAAATGGGTTTAAATAGCTTCTGATGAGCAGACCTAAATTATGTAACAGGTCTTAACATTCAACCCAACCAAATAATTTGTTTATCTTTTTTTAACATTAAAAAATTTAAAGATTTTAGAATTCTCTTACTACGAAATCTAAGCTAGAGATTAAAACAACTACTGATCTCTTTTCTAATATTTGTAGGAGGTGTGATAGTTTGGTCACCAATTTCAATTTTGAAATTATAAACCTTATATGTTTTGGTGACATTCAATATATTATCAGTTATTGTACCACCTGGAGAACTACCTTTCTTGCAAAAGAGAAAGAGGAATCTTAGGAACTTTCTTGGATTCACTAAAAGAAAAAAGAAAAAAAGAAAAGAAAAAAAATTCTACATGAAATGTAGGCAAGGAGGGTAAAATATATCCTGAAATTTAAAACAATAACAACAAAAAGATCATTACTGTGACTCCTCAATAAGGAGTTATTGTACCAAAAACATTCAATATATTATCAGTTATTCTACCACTATATTCATCATTGAGTAATAGTTATAATATATTAAATTTTTTATTGTTAGGGCCTGTGCTAAGTATTTTACAGGCATTATTTAATTAAATTCTCAGTAATGGGTATAATTATCCTCATTTTACAGATGAGAAAAGAAGGGTTCAGAAATTAAGCAACTTCTTCCAAAGGCATGCATCATTAATGTGGTGGACACAAGATTAGAACCCAGGTATGCCTGACTATGAAAACCATTATAATAACCTCTGGGTTTTATCTTTTGTCTTTTAAATTCAAATAAACTGACATATAAATAAAAGGTATTAAAATATTTCATGTTTTATGTTTTTAAGTGGAATGATCTTTACTGTTATAGTAGTACTAATACCTCCTCCAAGAAGGCCTTCTGTAGTGTGGAATTCTGTGTGGCAGCTCTGGCTAAGACCTAGTCTAGGTAGGGTATGGGTCTTAGGATGATTTCACAAATCTGAGGATGCCCTAAGAGTTTATTTCACTTTGTGAAAATTAAAGTATACAGAAGTCACAGGGAAGAAGTTGAGCACCATGCAGTGCTTTGACTTCTTCCAACCTAGCATTCATTCAAAAGCCAGAGGAAAACAGAGCCAACACTAACTTTGCCTTGCCCTGTGGATTCGCAGAGACATACGTGGTTTACTATTGGCCAAGTAGCTGAATTATGATGAAAGTGGGCTTCCAGGCCTCAACAAGTTTTCTTTCACAGTGAATGCCCTGAGGAGAAAGGAGGGGTTCTTGGTATGGCCTCATTGTTTGAGCCTGCCATGCAGGTGCCCAGCTATCAGACAATGAACTCCATTGATGGTGTTGCATGGCCCTGCGCATGCCGAGGCCAATGCACATTGCTGTGGGTGGGTAGGGAAGTCATTGATGAGGCATAACCAGGTGGGATTTCAGGATCAAAAATGAAAATGGCCTCGTCTCCCTCAGTGCAGACAAAGTTAATTACAGCTATGCTAGACAGTTACAATATTCTGAAAAACTGGGCTGTGAATTCAGACAGACACTTCAGTTAAGTTCTAATATTATGGTAGATGCTTTTATTTTCAGCATATTCCACAAATGGATATCTCTTTCAGTTGCAAATGTAGAAAATTATATGTACTTCATTAAAGGAAGGGTACCTGGAGAACTACCTTTCTTGCAAGAGAGAAAAAGGAATCTTAGGAACTTCCTTGGATTCACTAAAAAAAAAAAAAAATGAAAAAAAAATACTAGATGAAATATAGATAAGAGGGTAAAATATATCCTGAAATTTAAAACAACAACAATAACAACAAATCATTACTGTGATTCCTCAATAAGGAGTTATAAGGTGCCTTATAAGGCACCATCTAAGTTTTCAATTGTTGTAGATTAGTTTTCTCAGGCTTCTTGGATTCCAACTTGTGGAAGATAATTCACCTTTAAGCAGGGACCAAGATGATCATTTTCACTTTCTCAAATTTACTGATGACAATCAGTGCCAACACCATGATTTATAAGAGTTACACGAGTGTAAGCAAAACTGGCCCAAGCTTTGTCCCTCCATGACACAGGATGGAGCTTCTCTCTTTTCCTGGATGATTAGAATCTGAGAGCAACTCTAATTCAATAGAAATAAGTGAGGTAAGGTCTGACAAGTGGCCAGCAGAGAGCCAAACTTCGTGGGTGAGTTACTGAAAATCTTGAGGTCTCAGTATTCTTATCTGTAAAATGGAGACAGTAAGACCTATGTTAAAGGTTTAGTGTGGGGGATTAAATAAGATCACATTTGAAAACTACCTGGCAGAATAGAGTACCTGATACATAGTAGCTATATCCCTTTAATTGTGAGAGATTTTGGATATCTCGCTTTCTTGGCATTTCTATAGTTGAATTTCTAAACAGTGTTATGAATTGAAGACATTTTTAATGTCCCCAAAGAACCTGCCATGTGAAACTTCAAAGGAAATGAAAATAAATGTTGATTTCTTAAATATCCAAGCTCCTGTCTGATTAACATCATATTCTAGCCTTTGTTCCTCAGTGTACCTTCCTCAAGCAACATTTTCACCTCATGGTATATTATTTTTCTCTTTCTTTACCCTACAGGGGCTGGGGAGGGCATAGAAGAGGGCTTTTCCCCTCTCCTGATTCCCAAGATTATCTTCACTCTTAGGCTCTGCTAAGGGAACAGGATCATTACCTTCAGGAGATTTGAAAACCAACTCCAGGGCTCAGCTGTCCAGCATGGATGTGTGAGTAGCCACTTAGCTGAGAATCAATCTGAACATCACATCAGCCATGAATTGGAGGTGTCCTCTGGGAAACATGCCTGGCTCTTTTTTTACTGGCTTCCAGGAAACCCTTCTCACCTGACATAGAGCTAGCTGGGTTTTGTGGGAAACTGTTTACAACCATTGGCTTCCTACACTGGTTATGTCCAGGGAGGGTTCATCACCATCAGTGTGTGCATCTCATCTCCACAGAGGTCCTCTGTCAGGAGGAGCACCAACTTCCCTTTGCTTGGTTAAGAAAAGAGAAAAGTGAAGAAGAACTTAACCTGATACTAGAAATGTTGCATTCTTAAACCGAAAATTAGGTTTACCACTTCTTAGCCTACCTTGAACTGTAGGAGCTAGCCTTGCTTTGGCTACCATGATACAGAGGCCTTTTTCTCTGGTTAGAGTCACAAAGATCAGAATCCCAGTCTGCACAGAGTAAAATTTAAGTTCTGTTTTTTTGTTTTGTTTTGTTTTGCTTTTGTTTTCCCTTATTACACCTTTGGCCTCAACACATACTGCCCTCCCTACCCTACCTCCTCACCAACTTGCTGAACGCATGTTTCTAAAGGTAATGCCATGAAACCACGAATCAGTTCCTGCCTTTGATTTCTGGCCTTCCCATGATCTGGTTAAATCTTGGAATTAAATAAGTTTTGCTTGGCAGGAGCAAAGAAGAGATGCAGGTTCTAAGGGGGAAAAAAGTCCAGTTTATGCATATTGGATACTCCCTGACTGTTCCTTCTTTACTTCTCTTTTCAGAGGTTGCAGCCCTGTAGCTTCAGGTCTCAAAGTGCCCCATTCATCTCATCTTCTGTCCAATTCCTTCTTGCAGCCAGTAGAAGGGAGTCAGAAAACTCACATGCTAACATATAACAACTGATCCACAGTCTCTGCCCTATTCTCTTCCGGTTCCCTGAGGTATTTCATTGTAGGTTCAACTTCATTTAATTTCAAGATGGGGGATGACCCTCTATAGGTGATAGTTAAAGCCCAGCAGTATGGCATGGAAAGACACAGCAACAAAGACAAATTAATTGGATTCTAGCCTTGTGAGTTTTGGGCATGTTACCTAATTGCTTTGAGCTTCAAAAAAATTTCTCTATGGAGAAATTTGCACAAGCTTAAGTCTAATGTGGTCAGATCGAATTACCCAACTAGTATATTCCCAGCTTTTCAGTTAAGAAGAAGAAGGAGAAGAAGAAGGAGGAGGAGGAGAAGAAAACCATTACTTAAGTTCCTTCCTGAATCAATGTAAGAGGGCAGGGGTTATTGAAGTTATCCTTATCAGGATGAGCTGGGAAAACCTTCCTGGGTGATTCTTCTTTCTATGAACTGACCACTTGGTGCAGACCATGGAGCTTTACCCTCGTCTCCATGAGGCCTCCATCACCTAAACTGCTCATTTTGAAAATGCAGATGCTCTGAGATTGCACATACCTGTGATCATAAGCCTGGACATTAATGGTTGACCAAGTTCCTATTTTCAAAGATATAGCAGCAACATCCCCAAATGTTTAGAAAACTACATCTTCTTTCAAAGAGCTAATGTGAAAGGTAAACTCAAGTTGATGACACTGTGGAAACTTTATCTGGAAAGCTATTCTGGGATGATTAACTTACTTCCATTGTTAAATGTTTAGGTATGTCATGTGGAAGAATGATCTAACTACTCAGGTTCAAGTGAACACAACTAGGAATAAAGGAAGAAGTTACAGGAGTTATATAGTTCCACTAAGGATGAGAGAGACTCTTTTGTTGGCAAAAGATGGAATGGATGAGCATCAGGCCATAGCATCTTTTGACCAATCATATTAAACACCTGAAGGTCAGAATAGCGAGTGTTAAATGAGGAGCAGCTGGATTATAGTTACACCAAAGACTTACCTGGCTTATCAAAAGTCTATCATACACAGAAGCCAACAAGAACAGAGAAAATGCATCCACATCAACATCCACATCCAAAAGTATCTCACAAATACATGAGAATTTTAAGAGAACGAGCTTCCATTGTAAGGTCTTTTATTGATGCCATTGTTAAGACAGGAGGAAAGAAACTATTACTTGAAACACCATTGAATAGTCAGGAATAGTAAGATGGGGATGGGGACAGACATTTAACGAGAACCTTTGAATGCTTGATGCTTCCTTGGTCAAGTATCCTGGAGGTAGGCTCACCAAACCAGAAAGGCTCAGGAAACCATGATTCAATAGTGCTTAGCATCTTGCTCAGAATCTCACAGTTACCAAATGCAGAAGTATCATTTAAATGAAAGTCAGCCCTACATTAATTTATTATATCTATCCCAGTCTTAGGGATTCTGTTAAATTACAAAATTTTTCTTTTGTTGTTTGTTTCTTCATATTTGCACTATATTTTTCAAACTCATCAGAAATAAGTATGTGAAGTGATATATATAAGTGGTTTAGCTAGATTGAGCCATTCCACAATACATTTCAAAGCATTGTGTTGCACATGTATTTATCAGAATACGTGTGATTTTTATTTGACACTTAAACTCATCAGAGTGAAATAATCTATACTCAATACATATTTTGGGATATGATTTATCTACTATTTGGTCTGAGCATCAGATAAATTTTTCAAAAGTGCTCATAGACATGGTATTAGGGAATGCTACCTTCAATGTATTTTCGAAGTGAGTTCATTAAAGATAATCCAATAATAGACTCAAATCTATTTTGTCAAGTTCTCATGCAAATTCTCACCTCATGAACAAAAATAATCTTTGTACCAAAAAGGTATGCTGGGTGCATATGGGAGGTTGGTGCTTTACAGTCATTTCCAAATTCTGGCTCTGCTACTTCTCTGCTGATGACTTAAAGCAAGACGTGTGTATACCTTTACAGTACAGTAGCAGTTTTCTCCTAATGTGGTTGGAATTAAATTGGAGCATACAGATCGACTGCCTGTACCTGTTCTTCCCTCCACTCTTCCTTCCTTCCACAAATGTGAATTTATCTCCTGCTCTGTACCAGCATTCTGCTAGATGCCAAGGACTTAGTAAATTAGACAGAGCTGTTTTCCCTTCAGAAACATAGTTCAGAAATGAATTTCAGTGAGAAACAGTGAAAAACAGGTGAAAAAACAAAATATACATTGCAAGGAGAGCTGTGAAGGCCTATGGTGGGGCCCTAACCTTAGAGAGAGGGAGGCCAGAGTTGCTATTAGCAATTACATTTTGGTTATGATTAGTGTTTAATTGAGCCCTTTTTTCCTTTTTATAATAGATATTTTTCAAGTATGCAAAGTGGTTCATATACCATCACTCTGGTATAACTAGAAGAAACTTATAACAACTATGTTTTGTAAATATCCTTTTCTATTTCCATTTCTTCCTGTGGTGGGATTATTTTGACAGACACTTCAGGCACATATCATAATCTGTCAACACTCCATTGCACATTTATAAGGGATAAACCTAATAAATAAATGATTTGAATGGTCTTATAATTGCAGGTGGATCTTTTGGGGTCTTGGAGCTCAAACTCATTGATGTGCTGACCGAGTTCCAGGAATTGACTCCTCTGTCCTCACAGCATGTTATACCCGCTTGTAGACTTGGACATCACCTAAGCCTCCTGAGGTTTGAGTTAATACAGGGGAAAATGCTGAGAAAAGTATACAACACATTTCTATTACTCTAGGTTAGTAAGGTTGCCTGGCTATCAACATATGAAACAATCTATATTCAATACATATTTTGGGACATGATTTATCTACTATTTGGTCTGAGCATCAGATAGATTTTTTGAAAGTGCTTCCTCTCAGAGAGCCTCTGGGAAACCCTAATGGAGACCCAGTGGTTTTATGCTTTTAAATCAAGACTAAGAGTACTGATTAAAGGCTAAGCAAAGAGAAGGTGTTTTAGTCAGCTTATTTGCTGCTGTGATTAAACGATGTGACCAGAACAATTGTAGAGGAGGAAAAGTTTGACGGTTGACAGTTTCAGAGGACTTAGTCCATAGACAGCTGGCTCTATTTCTCAGGGCTCAAGGTGAGGCAGAACATCATGGCAGAAGAATGTGGTGGGGGGAAGCAGCTCATGTGATGATCAGGAAGCAGAGAGACTTCATTCACCAGATACAAAATATATACCCCAAAGGCTGCACCCTATGACCCATGTCCTACAGTTACACCCTACTGCCTTCAGTTACCACTCAGTTAATCCCATCAGGGGATCAGGTCACCGATTGAGTTAAGGCTCTCACAACGTAATCATTCCTCCTCTAAACTTTCTGCATTGTCTTACACATGAGGTTTGGGGGGATACCTCACATTGAAACCATAATGTTATGGATGTCATTTCCTGTTACAATCATATGGCAGGTCTAAGAATGATCTCAGTAGTGTGCCTCAGTTAATAGCATGCCTCAGTTAGTGGGCATAGACTTTGGAGGAAGACAGCCTTAAGTTTGAGACTGGCTATCACTACTTAAAAACTATATGATGTTGGCCATTTACTTTCCTTGGTTAACTAATATTATATATTGTGCCTATAATTATATAAGTATAGAGTATGGCCTACCTGTGGAAGTTAGAAATGCTACCAGGTATATTATAATCTTTTGCCTGACTATCAGCATTACTGGTCACTGTTGGCCCTTCCTAAATGGGTTCCCACTGAGGCGTCTGGATACTTCCAGCACTTAGGTAGCTGTTTTGGATGCTTCTAAGATCCAGTTGATCTCCTTTTGCCAGTGCCTTGCAGAGTGGATTTCCCAAGTCTGGCTGCCTGTCTCAGTCTTGCAGAGCCCAGAGGGAAACACTCTCAGTGCCATTTCCCGCCCAGCTCATCCATCAACTTCAGGACTTCAAAAGACATGCTCAGTTTTAGTTTGCTGTTTTCTATACCTGACACATATACAAATGTGTTCAATGCACACTTCCTATGCTTCAGCACAGCTCTGGGAAACCCTAATGGAGACCCAGTGGTTTTATGTTTTTTAGTTTAGATCATCTAAGAGAACTGAAGCAAAGGCTAAGCAAAGAGGTGGTGGGTATGGATGTCATTTCACATTACAATCATATGGCAGGTCTGAGAATGAGCTCAGTTAGTGGCATGCCTTAAATTGCCTTTTCATATACAGTAAGTCCCTCTGAAAATGGTTTTAATTTTAACTTTCTTTAATTGAGTGGACTTAGATATATTGAATCATTGACAACACATATCCAGTGCTGTTTCTTGTATAGTGCTGGGCAGACATAAAATGATTCTCTTTGGATAACTGCCCATGTACTTTACTGTTCATAAGCACTTTCCAAACGTTCAGAGCTGGAAAAACATAAAAAAGTCAGGAAACCTCTCCTGAGCAAGCCTTCTTGGGCAGATTTCTGGCAGATAATGCTTCCTGTTACATAGGAAATGCTTTTAAGCTTAGCTTCATTTACAGTGCTTTGACTTACTTAGTATCGAAGCTATGAATTTTGTTTGGTTGCTGGTAACAGATATTAAAAAATAAAACAGACAACAACCACCTCAACAACAAAAGAGTGACTGAGACATGAGGAGTTTATTTTTTGTCATGTAAAATATATTTGAAGATGGGCATTCAGACTGATGTGGCAGATTCTTTATGCTATCAAGACTAAGGCTTTTCTAGTTTTGTGCTCCACCATTTACTGAGTGTAATTCTTACCTTCATGCTCTAGGAATGGCTGCTGGAATGCCAGCAATCATGTTCAGATAGGACAATCTGGAGGAGAAAAGGACAAAATGAATGAGCTAAGTCTTGTTTTAAGAGATTTTCTAGGACTCCTTGCTCATTTCTACTTACAACCTATCAATCATACTATGGCCACATGACCTCTCCAAGCTGCAAGGAAAGACAGATGTATATTTGAATGGGAGCACTTCTTCCTTTAATAAAATTGATGTTTGTAAGGAGAGAGCAGCTATTGGGTAGGCAGGTAGCAGTCCCAAACACATCTACCTTTAAACCTAGTTAGACTTTTTATTTATTCTTAAAAAAGTCTTAATGGGAAAATGTAAAAGTCAATCAACCTTCTAACTATAAGGAGAGTTTAAACAATTTTTGGTCTTTTTACATTTTTTGGTCTAATAATGAATAGCTAATAAGCATACTCAACACACTTGAGAAGACTTGTAATGGATTTTATTTGGTTTCCACTATGCCCTAAATCCTTGGGGTCTCATTGTTCTCCTGCAGCTGTTCAGTGAAAGTGTCATGGTGTTTTGCATTATTTTAGGGAAGAAGATCATTTGGATGAGAAGATATCATGCAAACTCTAGGCACCAACACAATGACTAAAATCGTTCTATTGCTTTTTGATCATGATTTTAGTAAAACTTGAGATGAAAACGACTGGGTGATATAGTACCCTGCGCATTAATTATCTTCACTAGTGAAATTGTTTCTTCAAGTTAAATCATACTGAGGATATTTAACTGTATAATAAAAATAAAAAGCTGACTCTGGGTGGAGCAAGAAGACAGCTTCATTCCCTTTCACCCCCTCCCTACCTCATTTATAATCTTTAGGGAAGTTGCACAGAATACCAAAAGCTACAGAGAGAAAAGTTGAAGATCACCATTTCATTAGTTTTTTACCTTAGCTCTCTCATTAGTTGGCTCTATTACTTTGGGAAAATTATTTGCCTTCTCTGGACTCTGGGTTTCTGAGTATTCAACTAGATGATCCTGTAAAGCCTGTCTAGTTCATGTGTCTAGGATTTCCTGGCTACCAGTTGTACACTGTCAGCTTCTAGTAATGAGTATTATCTATATTTCTCACCAAAATGCCTAGAGGCCAAAAGAAAACAAGACACTCAAAACACAGAAGACTAAATAAATAAATAAATACCCAAACAAAATTCAATTGTTAACCTATACAGAAAGCTGGGAAATAAGTTTTTTTCTTAAATATTTTCCTGCTCAATGGGAAAAAGCTGATGGAACCTCAAATAACAGTATAGCACTTATTATAAACTTGTCTCTATGGAAGGAAGCCAAGGCCAGTGAAAACCAACAATTTCAGAGCACTTATTATCTGCAAAGTACAGAATAATTGTTCTTCCATTTTATCTTTCATTTGAAGTAAATAACACTCATCAGAGACAGTATTATTTGTTCTATTATACCACAACCTACACCAAAGTTCTAGATTTGTTGGGATTTCAACTTGTAGCATCTTACATTAATGTTCCCATTGGTTGCCTGCATTTAAACCTGAGTGCTATATTACAAACACAGAATCCCAAAAATCCCTAGGAACTTTAGTGGCTTCTGCCTTAGAAGTCCAATATTTTTCTCTTGACACCCATAGCCCTCAATCTTTGTTATTCAATAGAATGAATGGGGGGGGGGGGG
>NW_026000103.1:6494424-6509409 GCF_001458135.2 Marmota marmota marmota
GGGGGGGGGGGTGATTAAAATTCAAATACTCCAGGATCCAGAGATCTTCATTTGGCAATCTGTGGTGCATCCCAGGTATCTGCATTTTTGGGGGGATTGAACTCGGGGCACTTGACCACTGAACCACATCCCCAGCCCTATTTTGTATTTTTATTTTAGAGACAGGGTCTCACTGAGTTGTTTAGCACCTCACATTTGCTGCAGCTGGCTTTGAACTCACCATTCTCCAGCCTCAGTCGCCAGAGCCACTGGGACTACAGATGTGTGTCACTGTGCCTGGCCAGAATATCTGCATTTTAAACTCACTGCTCAGGTGGCTCTGTTGCCCAAAGGTTAGGAATCACAGCTTTATCCAAGATACTTGATGTGCATGTCTACCTTCCTTCCTAACAAGCCAGGCCCTGGTTGGGTGAGCACTGGGCCTTTTTTGTTTTTGGTATATGTCACATATGAAAAGTGTCTTCAAAAATATTTACAGATTAAAAGTAAACACACACACAAAAAGAAAAGAAATATGCAGGAAGAAAAAGAAAACATGTTGAATTAAAGATTGGAATTCACTTGCACCATTGAGAAGGAGACTCTGTCAAACAGAACCCACGTAGTAAGAAGGGGTCCATTCCAAGGGAGAAGCTCTCCTGGGCATTTCAGGATTCTGATGCTATGGACAATAAATAGTCCATCTCCCTCCACTTCTGGTCAATCCTCTGCTGCTGACATATGTTGCCCAAGAAAGTCACACTGCTTGTCCTGTCCTGCTCACCAACCCTGACACCACTAGGATAAGTTACTTACAGACTGGGATCTGGTCTGCTGCTGGCTTCTGTACTCCCAGTGCACACCAAAGTCCTTGGCACGTAATGAAGGGAATGAAAAAAGAATTATGTGATGGCCTGAGCCACAGCAGGAAGGAGTGAGATTGGAGGGGATACAGGCTAGCCTTGAGTATTGCAGGGCTCGAGAGGCAGAATGCTAAGTTACTCCAACACATAATTAGCTATTTTTATTAAGTGTCCAAGCCTCCTTCATTTAATGGGTGTTTTACTCCTTTTATCTCAAGAAAGATGGCAGAAGTTTGTGTCTTTTGGCTTTGATCACATTATTTCTGGGTTTTGTTACTTAATAAGGCAGAAGTTTAAATTAACATCATTCTCCATTGCCTGTTTTGGGGTTAGCTGTACAGTATGGAGTGGTTTTTGGCAACTTTTCAATGGAGGGGGAAAAAAAAAAAGGAAACCTCTGTTTCAGAGCTAGCTGTAGGGGAGGAAGGAGGGAAAGCTATTTACCTGAGCCCCTGGGGCTACATCTGCTTCCTAGAAAAGATCCCAGAATCAAATCAAGTCACCTGACCCTGACAGAGGCTGCAGCTTAGGGCAGGTAGAAGGAACACCAGCCAGCTACAGCCTTCAGCTGTGCAGGGGTAAAGAGGAAGATTGTAGGGCGAGTTCACAGTCATTTCTGTGTTCTGAGCCCTCTCACAGTTTACAGCCAGGGTCCATCATGGAACAAAAGCCACCTCTGCAGGTCCTCTTTAAAATGTGAAATTACCCAGGCTATGATTTGAGGTCATGCCAAGAGGATGTGCATTTCTTTCTTTCTTTCCTCTCCACTCACTCACTGCAGGGATGGCTTGATGGTTTACAGAACACGGTAACACTTACCGACTGCACACTTGGATCTCTTCAGCCAAAGGTTTGCTGCCGTATTAATTGGCTTCAGAGAAAACATTGCTTTCACTTAAACTGTCTGAATACCTCTTGTTGAATCATCAGCTTGAGTCAAGTGTTTTTAATTCAAGAATCAAAATGTCTTTTGTCCATATCAGATAAATGTTGCTATAGCGAGTGTAGCATAAACAGATCTGTTTAAGCCACAACAACCTCTAGAAGCCCACAGACAAAGAAGGACCAGTTTTGCCTCCACAGAAGCCCTGGTGCTGCATCAAATGCCATGCAGTTGGCCTGGTGTACAGTCTCATGAACCTCGCAGTGATGAATGGAACCTGGGATCCACCGATCGCAGGGAGAAGGAAACCTTTATCATTGTTGGGTTTTTATCAAATGTGAACTGCCAGTGGAACATCTGGCTTTAATACTGATAGAAACTGTAGCATTTTGGCTCTTCTCTGGCCTTGCATATTTTCCATCCTCTGTATCAGTGCTTGTTGTCAGTGACTTGATGAAGTTAAATTGACTGCATTTGATTCTTTGAGCACAAGAAAAATTGCAGAATGCCTGCTCCCTTCTCTCGCCCTTTTTTGAGTACTCACAGGAAGTTTGCCACGAGTTGGTTTGAGTTATGAACCCCAGAGTTTAAGGAAAAAGGGGAATGGACAGAGACACTTCCCAAAGTCTCAACTCAGCCACGTGCCCCCTTTGCTCAATATTCAAAGACAGCGTACTTAAACTGCACACAGTGATGTCAGCGATGGCTTGATTGCAATGGGGGAAGAGATGTTAAAGGGCTCATGTCTGAAGGAGCTTGCAGGGCCTTTTGATGTCAGCTTTCCCCAGAGGACCTTGTCCATCTCACCAACTCTCTGCCAGTCCAGTTGATGTTGTCTGGCACAACTGGCAGTCACGGTGCAGAAAATGGCAGGACCCAAGTGAGGATGGAGATTGAATTCATACCTCATCACAGTCCTTAAAGGACAATTTTTTCTAGGTCAGAATTTAGGTGAACTTGGCAGAGGGCCCTCTGCTCAGCCCTCTGCAGGTCATCCTTCCAGCTGCCTCTCTTTGTGTGCCCAAGCTTGTGTGAGAAAGCACGGACATCCAGACCCAGTGTTCCAATGAACACATCTGAGCATCTCCAAGCAGGCTGGTGGGGTGGGTGTGCATCTCGTGTTTGTAAAGAGATGTCCCCATGACGTCCAAGGCAGGAAAATGAAAATAGTGGTTGCAAATACATCAGTGATGGGGAATAGCTTCAGGAAGGACCATATTATTTTCATCTGAGCTGAGAGATTTTCCTATGTAACTTACCTAAGTGTCAATGTGGGAACAGGTAACAAGTGTTTTCTGGGCTGCTGTGGCAGCTTGCTGGGAAGCAGTGGCCTGCAATGGGCAGAACTGAGCACCCGACTGCCTGCTGGGAAGGAAATGCATTTGGGTCATTAGAGTCCGGCAGTCTCAGAGCCCAAGATCGCCCAGCCTAAATCCCATCTCAAAGATTAAACCAGGGAGATGCAGAGGAGTTGAGGTGGTTTCCCAGCCAAGCAACCAGTGTGAGCCTGAGGGAGAACTGGCTTGACTTGCTGAATCCCTAGGCCTGTGTGCCACGGTCCCATGTGGCCTCCAAAGAAGGATGAATTGCACTCCTGACCATTTCCAAGGCAGCCTTGTCTGGCTATTTAAATTTCCTAGTTAAATTCCATTAAAGTTACTGCAACTGTCATTTGTTACATATCTACTATGTTCCTGGTACCATTATGTGTCTTGAAGAATAGGGAAGTCCAGAGTCTAACATAGGTGACTGTCACATAAAAACAAGTTTATCATGGTGTAGTAGTAGTGTTATTCTTGGGAGATGAAATGGGGGCACAGAGAGGTTGCTACAAACTTTGTTCCAGCACTAAAAGGAAGGAGTTGGGAAAGGCTCCTGGGAGAAGCACTGACATCACTTCCTGGAGGATGGCTGGGATTTTGATGTGAAGAGCTGGAAGGAAATTTCATCCCATGGTAAGAAAGAACATGAGGAATATCATGGATTCTGGAACCACACATTAATAAACATTTGTCTTTTGAATGGAGAAGTCCAAGTCCATTTTCTTTCCAAAAACTAACACAAAGAAGTGGAAATTTATTATCCTAAAAGTTCCTTGTGCTGTATATTGAACTTTAGTCCTCGGCCTCAGAGGAGAAGAAAATTAAAAATTATAGTAAAACAAAATTGTGTGTGTGTGTGTGTGTGTGTATGAGCAAGCAATGCTGTTCTCATGCAAGAACACAAGAAAACAATCAAAAGTAAGTGAGAAAAAGAAAGAATTAAAAATTAGGTGAAATTAGCCAGACTCAGCAAGTCAAGGGTCGTTATGTTTTCTTTCATATATGGAAGCTAGAGAGAAAAAAGGGATTACATGAAAATAGAATAGAAAGCAGGAGAACAGAGGAAGGGGTCCAGGGAGGGAGGAGGGGCATGAAATAAAATTGATTTAATTATGTGATGGGCATGTATGAATATGCCACAGTGAATCCCACTATTATGTGGAATTATAATGCACCAATATTTTTTTTTAAATTAGGTGAGGCTGTAGCAGTGAAATAATAAAGAGTATTATTTAGTGATTTCAGAAAGTTTGATATCAAAGTGCCTGTAACTTTTCTTCAAATGAAGCCTTAAAAGAGCAATGGGAAGGGAGGCTTGGAATAGCTACACCACCTAACCCCGCCCCCCCAGTGCACACGCACACATGCACACACACAAGGGCACATTGAAGGGACTGAGTGCAGCAACCCTGGCTCTCATATCCAATACACGCATAAGTGGTATTGGGGATTGTTCATCCAATGTGACAGCTGTGTGTTCACTGCCTTCCTCCTAATGACACTGGACACACTCTTCTCCATTTCCCTACTTATACACAAACACACACGCATACATGTGTGCACACACACATAGTTTCTGTCTCTCACTTGTCCTCTGCAATTTTTCAACCAGGGTTAGTACTGCCTACATGATTCATTTCCATGTTCGGTCACAAAAACAGTGTGGAATAAGTGAAGAAACCCATTTCAAAAAATATTTGAGGCCTTTCAACTTGCCCTTTGCTATGATATAATTAGGATGTTCATAAGCCTCATAATTTTGCAGTCAGAAAGTTTGGACAACACCTTATTATGGACCCAAATGTTTGTGACCCTACAAAAATGAGTATGTTGAAGCTGAACCCCCATGTGATGGTTCTAGGAGGTAGGACCTTTGGAAGTATAGATTTTTATGAGATCCTGAGGTGGCCCAAAGGATGTGATTAGTATCCTTATTAAAAAAGGAAGAGAGATCAGAGCTTCCTCTCTTAGTCATGTGAGAACACAGCAAGAGGGGAGCCTCTGTGACCCATATAGTTCTCACCAGTACCCACCCATGCTGGTACCATGATCCTGAGCTTCCAGTCATCAGAAAGGTGAGAAATAAATGCTTGCTGTTTATTGGGTTATAGCCTCAACCTAATCAGTGGAATCAATCCCTGATGGGATTAACTGAATGGTAACTGGATGCAGGTGGGGTGTAGCTGGAGGAAGTGGTTCATTGAGGGTGTGGCTATGGGGTATATATTTTGTATTTGGAGAGTAGAGTCTCTCTTCTCTCTGCTTCCTGATCCTCATGTGAGCTTCTTCCCTCCACCATATTCATCTGCAGTGATGTTTGGCATCACCTTGGTCCCTGAGGAATGGAGCCAGCCTTCTATGGACTAAGACCTCTGAAACCGTGAGCACTCCAATAAACTCTTCCTTCTCTACAATTGTTTCTGGTTGGGTCTTTTAGTTGTAGCAATGAAAAAGCAGACTAAAACAAGTTTCTTGCCTCACCCTCTCAAGCATTTCTATCTGAAAATTAGGAATTTTCTCTGACTCATTCTTTCACAAAGAAATTTAGAAAATAGCATACTTTTACCCTTTTTGTAGTTGTTGTTGCTTGTTTGTTTGCAGTGCCAAGTATGGAGCTCAGGGCCTTGCACATGATGGGCCAGCACTCTACCACTGACGGGCCTAGACCATTCATGGAAGAGTTGCTCTATTATACCAAGAGCATCTTATTTTCCTAAATTTGGTTAGGGGAGATGGACATTCATATGTAATCTTTATAATGTTCATTTGACACTCTTCAGGAAAAAGAAACTAGTGGAGTGTGGCTTGGTGTCTATTTGACTTCAAGTTCTCTCTCTCTCTCTCTCTCTCTGGTCAGTAAGCTAGAGGAAAGAGAGATTGAATTTTATTTAGCTATTGAAATTTCCAATTAAATCCTTAATGGCAGAAACATCTCAGTATGTTCCAAAGTTTCATTTGGCACAAAAGCAAGTCACACAGACATTTTTTCAAACATTAGGTCAAGATATTGGGTTGGACACCTCAGAAAATAAACTTCCTTATGAGGGCTCAAAGGTGGAAAAACATGGAGAACATGTTCCCTGTGGAATTCTGATACAGGCATTTCCTACAGGAGCCGAGATAGGTGAAAAAACAGAACTTAGCAAGTTTTGGTGGTTTAATCATCAAAAAGCACAGACCAAATGAAATTGTGTTTCACAAAATTAAAACAGAAGTTTTGTGCGTGGGTAAAATTCCTAGATTGCTCCATGTTTTCTCAAATGCTGGAAGTTAGAGAAAGCTTTCTGATTTCTGTGCCTCCACGGGGTACCATAATTTAGTCTAGTTAGTGGCACCAGACGCTGGTAACCATAGCCAGCCTTTATGGGCAGGGGTTTCAAACATATGGCCTGTGCATTGCACCCCCATCCCCTTCCCTCCATGAATTATTTTTATATTGGATGCCAACCTAGGAAACGCATGAATCCTGATGCACACTGCCAGCCCGTTACCAGCCAGCCCTCCTCCTTTCCCTCCCCTGCTGTATCATCCGTTCTTTCACCCTCCTAGGCCAGAATCCCATGCTGAGCACCTCAGAGAACCAAACAAGATGGCACATCAGAGGTGGGGGCTGCCCTTTCTCTCTGCAAGCCAAACCTGCCACCCAGTGAACATGCCCTGGATCTGGCCGGCCATTGTGCTTGGTTTCTCTAGTGCAGCTCTCTGCTGGGCTGCTGTTAGAGTTGCACAGTGACCTGCAGATCTAAGGGAAAAAACAGATGTCCCAATAAATTTTTGTCAAAATGTAATTACCTCGGGATTAGAAAACCACATGGGGGTGGGGAAGGAAAGAAACAGATGTATTACCTTCAAATATGCAATCATTATTCTGCAGAAGTTTAAATAATCAAGAGGTTTTAAATGATGGCAGATGAGTGTCTTCTCTCCTCCCCCTGTCCCCCCATTCCAGTCCCTCCTTTACTTTTATGCTCTGGATGGTTCTGGAAGCCCCTCCTATGTGCATTGCACTGATGGTACTCTGAACAGGAGGGGGGCATGTTGCACAACCTATCATCCTGAGTGCTTTTTCATAAATAAATCTCAGCAAATATGACAGGCTATCTTTCCCTCAGGAACCTGGCCAAGTCTTTTCTTCCTCTCCAGCCGACAAAATATGATAAACTATGAATTTTCCTGGTAACCATAAAAGATTCTTATTTTCATGATCTGGACTGTTAGGTGCAGGTCAAGGCAGTATATCAAACAGGAATTCTTGCGGGGAAAATCCTTTTTCTGTTTTCTGTTTTCACATTATGTCAAGTGGGAGGGGTGGTGGGTGCTGACTGAGGACTCATGGGTCCTGTGTTGGCTGGCTGTCACAGGCCTCTGGAGGTGAGATGCTAATCTCTTTTAAGTATTGCCCCTGGTCCTCAGTAAGGGAGTTGACTTAGGACACAAGGGAGTAGGACTCCTGAATCGCCAAGAAATCCAAGGTCCAAGGAGCTACCACAGCTGTAGCTTATGCATGGAGTCTCCAAAGGGTGCAGGGAGGGTGAGGTATTATTAAACAACCTGTTCTCCAACCTTCTTCAAAACAACTGTATCTGGATTGAGGATAAAATTGGTACTTAAAATAGTTGCCAATTATCAAGGGCCTATGAACTATTAATGTCTGTGCTAAGTGCTGTGCACATATTAGCCTGAGCCTCCTCAAGGCCCTAGAAGAGAGGCATTATTATCCTGAGTTAGGGATGTGGATATTAAAGGTTAAATAGATTAAGTAACTTGACATATTTACAAAGCTAGTAAGTGATAGAATTCAAGTTTAAATTCATGTATAAATGTCTACAAACACTTCATCTACCTATTTATTTATTTACTTATGCCTTGGGGTGGAACCCAAAGGTGCTCTACTATTAAGCTACATTCCCATTCTTTTTAAATTTTTATTTTGAGGCAGGGTCTCACTAAGTTGCCAAGGCTGGCCTCAAACTTGCAATCCTCCTACCTCAGCCACCCAAGTAGCTGGAATTACAGGTGTGTGCCACCGTTCACATCAACATCTTGGGCTTAGCCTTGCATACAACATAAGTGGATATGTTCTGACATTGGAAATGATAAACCAACAGCAAGAACAACCCATCCCATAATATCCTGGCCATGACATATAGATTTTTTTTTGCTTGAAGAGGTCAATTTACTTTACTGATAGACCAGGCTGATGCTTTCTCACAATTTTAGCCCATTACAGCTGGCCTAGCACTAACAGACATCCTTAGACATGAAATAATTGAAAAGGTAATCCTCAGCAAGGCAAGATACGGGGAAAAGTTAATTCCAGTTGCTTCTATAGGGACAGCTGATACAAGTTTATGAAGTCCATACTCCATAGCAGCTTAGGAAGGAATTTTTACAAAGAACTAACCTCCACTTTCACCCTCAAAGAAATGATGCTTTTGGAGGAATCTGCATGATATAGATTTATAAATTGGCAAAGAGAACTCGGGTGAGGAAGCCACAGTGGTTCTGATCAGAGAGACTGAGAGCTCTGCAATTTGTTATTAACCCTGGTTTCAAGAAGGATGAGTTTAATATGAGACCCTGATGAAGTCAAGGTTATTCAGAGGGCAATACCACCTATCAAGATGATAAAAAAGACGGCTGAGAACAGAACCAGACCAGAAGTCTTCCACCTTTGGTATTCCAGACTCAACTGTATCCTAGAGAAGAGGTGTTTTCTTTTTGTTTGTTTTGATAAAACAAATTAACACTGCAGTTTGTGTGTACACGTGTGTATACAGAGAGACTCCTAATTACCTAGGAATTTATTAATTGGTTTCCGAGAATTATAAGTCATATAGGGAAAGGGAGAGTAGAGAGCAGTCACAACTGCCAAAGTGTAAACCTTGCCTTCAGCCAAATAGTATTTAGCATTAGTATATTTCACATTGGTGTCTTGAGTGTTCTCTCTCCTACAGTATCCATCAGTAAAATGCAAAATACAATATAAACTGATGGCTAACTTGAATAAAAACCATGCAAATAGTGTGAGATTTCATGAAAATAATACTGAAGAATCACTCTAATCATGACATTTGAGCATCGAGCTTGCTCTGTGGTTGTTAGATCTCTTCCGTTTATCTTACAGAAATATATTAGCAATTATGATCTTCTGGTGATATACTGAACACTTGTGCCCCGCTCAAATACTGCCAATTCATATTTCAAATCCAGATCCTCATGATGGGATATGGGGTGAGACATTAGGAAGGTAATTAGGTGTAAATGACATTCTGAGGATGGAGCCCCTATGATGGCATTAGTGCCCTTATAAAAGCAAGAGAGACCAGAGCTCTATTTTGCCTTATCTCGTAAGGACACAGAAAGGTGGCTGACCTTTAAGGAGAGAGCCCTCACTAGACACCAAGTCTGCTGGCATCATGGATGGACATGCCAGTCTGCAGGAGTCTGAGACATACATTTCTGTGGTTTAAGCCACCCAGTCTAGGGTAATTTCTATGTCAGCCTAAACTTACCAACACACTGGGGTGAAGAAGGATTTATCCCAATGGTTTGTAGTTTCTTTGCTCTCTATTTCCTATATATGTTTGGATAGATTGTTAACAGATAGCCCCATCCCTCTCTTATTGAGAACCACTATCTAAGATAAGGGGACCTTAAATAACACTCTAGGTGTCTGTCTGCTGAGAGGAACACTATAGGTCACAGTTTAATCTAACCCTAGTTCATATGGGTTAATTACCGCATACAAACATTTAGTTATAGAAAATCAGTAAAAGCTGAACTGTAGCCTGCCTGCTGTTTTGTTTTACTATCTCTTATCTGACTCTCATGAAGTCTAGAGTTTAGCTGTAGGATGCAAACCAGGAGAATCTGATCTATTACTTATGCTGCTGGTCTTTTTACATCTAAGTCACTGAGTAAATACCACTAGCCTCCTGTGAGACTAAGCATCTTTTAATGATACCAAAAATAGCATTAATATTATATTTTTCTTAGAGGTAACAATGCTGAGTGTGGAGAACATATATTTGCATAAATACTGTATTCTAAATTGCTAGAGAACTGTGAAAATTTGGGCAGTAAGGCTAATATCATTTAAAAAAAATGCCACATACAATTTTCCCTTTTAAAACTTTGCCCCAAAGAATGCTTCTCTGTTTCCCAAAATATGTACTCCCCCTTTGATTTAATTTGGCAGAATCTGATTTTGCATTCTCATAAATTTGTAAAAATCACACACAAACACCAACACACACACACGTGTATGTGTGCACACACACAATCCCCAAAACAACTATGCTTTCCCAATAAGTTTCCCAATAAATTCCTGCTTTTATTCAAAGTAGCTTTGGGAGTCCCTCTTCCTACATTAAAGATCCTGATAATCAAGTCTTCCAAAATTACTTTTTTTGTGTCCTAATTAAGTTAGTCTGGGAAAGGTTTCTCTGATCATCAGGGAGAACAGTAGGAGTACATGACCATGGCGTTGTTAGCTGCTAAAATGGGTACACATGAAAATAGCCAGGTGGCCACTGACTGTTGGGTGCCATATTTTCCTAATAAGAGTTGGTTGGTCCTCTGTTCATCTGCAAGAATGCAGATGGTTAAAGATCGAACCTGCCTTCAGCTCTGGCTAGACTGTTGCTTTGGGAGGGAAACTCAGGAAGGGAAAGTTCCAGAGTGTTCAGAATGCAAATAGCATCACCACCTATTCCAGGGAGAGTCCTAGAGGAAAGAAAATTTATTAAACAAAGCTTTCTTTGGCCAGTGCTTAAAAAGTGTCTCCTGGCACTTTGCCCCACTGAAGTTGAATTCATTCTGAAATTTTAAGGACTGGGTTTGATGGCATGAAGTAGTTAAATTCTGTAAGGGGGCAGCTATGCATTTGATTTGAGGCTTCTGGGTTTTAGCATCTTGGTTGCAACACTAGTCCAGCTATCTATTTACATTGATATCCAGATAGTTTTTTAAATTTGGCCTTTGTGAAGCCTATAAAAAGAGTATTTAGAAAATGACAGAAACTATACCCTGCTCTGTTCCACAGAAAGAATTTACAGAACACATACAAGAACCATAAAATGAATAAGATAAACAGCAGCTTCTCCTAATGACTTTCAGTGCTTCCTGCAGTTTGGATGACCACCTTCCACATCTGCATGTGCCCCAGTGGCTGCTCCCCATGTGTACCCATGCTGTTGCCTTTAGCAAAAGGCTATAGCTTGCACTTTAAGTATAGAGTCTGTCAACTGTTTTCTACTGAAGATGAGCTTCTGGTAAAGGCATAATGAACTTGACAGCACATAGAGGATTATGCTTCCTTGCCTTCCCTGGTGGTCTCTTAGGCAATGTGACCCATTCTAGCCAATGAGGAGTGAATAGAACAACTGTGCCACACGTAAATGCCCAAGCACGGAAGTGCCATTGTTGGGCTCCCATGCTAGCTCTTCTTTTGCTACAGTGACCAGGGGGGAATGAGTCGATATGGAGGGGATAAATGATTGAAGGTGAATGGACTGTTAAGCCAACACATGGAGACACCTGTCCTGAGGAGATTCCAGCTAAAATTATCTAAGTTGGGAGCCTTACCTCTCTCCTGGGACTGCTATCTTTCATTTGCATTTACTTTTACTATAGGTACCTGGATGCAAGGCAGACTTAGATCCTTGGTCAAAAACAGGTGATTGCTTTTTAAAAATCCTGTTTTAAATACAGATTTTCTAATATTTATTTTTGGTACTGGGGATTGAACCTAGGGGTGCTTAAGCCCTGAGCCACATACCCAGCCCTTTTTTATTCTTTATTTTGAGACAGGATCTTGTTAAGTTGCTGAGGCTGGCTTTGAACTTGGGATCCTCCTGCCTCAGCCTCCTGGATCACAGTGTGGGCCACCACGTTCAGTCAGATTTTCTTTTTATCACCACAGCACTTCGTAGGTGAGGCCATTCGACATTACCTAGAAGTGTATCACTTGAGTATTACTTAAACCCCCTGCTGCTTGATAATATGTGAACTACAAAGGTTGGTTCCTTTCTAATGCAATAGGATGAACCCTAATTTATGAACTATCAGCTCCCCCCAACACTTTTTTACAGCCTAATATTCAGCTATTTTACTCTCCTTGGGCATTCTGAATGCTTAAGGATTCATGTATGCCAATATGCATATATATTCATATAATGCATTTCCATCATGTATCTATGGCTACTACCCTCTGTTGCTCTCATTCTTTTCCCTGCCTGCTATGTTCAGAGATGAAAATATCAACCATGTATTAATAAAAGAATTTTAATCAACATCAATTTTAAAGCAGGTAATTTGTATTGACAAGATGAAAAGCTACTATTGACAGCAGTAAAAGACAACAAACTCACAGTAGTCTATACATTATCTAAGAGCTCTTTTTTTGGGGGGGAGGATTCCCTAGTAAATTTTATTTATTCTCTTTTTTTCTTAAAATTTATTTTAATTAGTTATACATGACAGTAGAATGCACTTATATACTTTGATATATCATACATAGATGGGATATAATTTCTCATTTTTCTGAGTATACATATTGTAGAATCACATTGGTCATACAGTCATATACATACATACAGTAATAATGTCTGTTTTATTCTACTATTTTTCTTATCCCCACATCCCCTGCCTTCCCCTCTTTTCACTTTCCTCTACCTAATCTAAGGTAACATTATTAGTATTTTGCATTACAATTCTTAATACACATGAATACTACACTTTTTGTATTTCTGTTTGTACATAAAGTATGTTGACATCCAACTCAAGTCTTCATACATGTACTTTGTATAATGATGACCATCACATTCCACCATCCTTGTTATTCCCCTACCCCCTCCCTTTGCCTTCCACCCCTCTTCCCTATCTTGAATTCATCTATTCCTCCCATGTTCTCCCTCCCTATCCCACTATGAGTCAACCTCCCTATATCAGAGAAAACATTTGGTATTTGTTTTTTTGGGATTGGCTAACTTCACTTAGCATTATCTTCTCCAATGCCATCCATTTACCTACAAATGCCATGATTTTGTTCTTTTTTAATGCTGAGTAAAATTCCATTGTGTATACATGCCACATTTTTTTTTTTATCCATTCATCCACCTAGGTCCTCTAGGTTGGCTCCACAGTTTAGCTGTTATACAACAAACTCACAGTAGTCTATACATTATCTAAGAGCTCTTTTACATGTAATATCTTGGCTGAACTTTAAAATAACCTAGGTTTTTGTCATCACCTTTTAATAGATGAAGAAACTGAGGCTTGTAGATCAGAAGTAGTTTGCTTTTTAACCAAGCAGAACTGCAAAATGTGTCTCAAAATGTGTTCAGTCTTTTCTAGATTTGCTTTTATTTTTTTCTTGGGGGTACTGGGGATCAACTGCAGAGCCTTGCAAGTTTTAGACAAGTGCTCTACCACTGAGCTGTGTCCCCAACCCTTTTATATTTGAGTTTCATATTAATATTTTAATAAATTATTTCTTCCAAGGTAACCAATGAAATGATGATAATTTTTAAGGTCTGATGTACATTTTTGAATTTCTATGTTCAGATCAGTTAGCAACTTATAACTCAGTCGAAATGAATTACAGTCCCGTATGTTGAGATTCTGCCTCCCCGTTTTTCTCCTCCACAATCTCTACTCCATCCTGGCTCAGGCTGCTGGAGAGCAGGACTCTAGCACTGATGTCATGAGATGCAAACTGTGTCGTTCAAGACTTGTAAGGAAATTTTGGTTGGATTCTAGACCCTTCAGGAGAAAAGCAAAAGGGTGACCATCTATAAAGCAGTCATTCTAAATGATTCAATTGAAGAGACATTCCAATGTCCCCAAATAAACAAACATTAAATTCATGTATTATGTACATACTCAGGAAAAGATAGAGCAAAGTAATTTAATTTGAAATAGAGAAGGATATAAGAGAAATATTTCAAGTGATAATTTTGTTTCTATGAGAATTTTGAGTAGCAGGTCTAGGTTAGGGTCTGAAATTTCACAAAGAAGGACTAACATTATGTAGCAGTAGCGGAGACATAAGGAGGTTTTTTTTTTTTTTTTTCTCTGTACTTCCTGATTACTTCTGTCTATGAAAATCCATTAACTGGAATATTATTGAATTAGACAAAAGTGTTTTGGGTTCTGGGCCCAATTGTATGACTTATGCAGCAATCAGTTATTCTAGGCCTCAGTTTCCTCCTTCGTAAAAGGAGAAATTTCAATTAGATCATCTCTACAATGTCTAGCACTGATATTTTATTTCTCCAACACTCAAAGAACCTAATGACAACATCTGGAATTGATTCACAAAGGAAAGCTCGATCGTACCATTTGCCTCCTCTCCCTTTAGCCTCAAACTACCATAACTTTTCACAGTCACAGAATATCCCTTCTCAGATGATGCCATAAATTCAGAAGATTATACTGGGCCTCTCTATAACTTTTCTCTAATGGGCTAAAGGAAATTATTCCCATTGAGCTGGAATGCTCACAAACAACCCATCTGTGAAATCAATGGACTTTACACCATCTGTTTTTCTTAAAAATAATATTTTTGAAAGGACCCATAGCCTACTTAGGCCCTTGACATACTTCCACTTGTTTATAAGGAAAAAACAAAGCACCTCTCCCTGGGTTGTAGATGGAGAGTCCCTAAGTGTGAAGTGAATGTCATCTGGATGGATTCCTCAAGATGTCATCACATAAGGTTATGAAGAGTATATTTTGACCAAAACCATGGAAATTCTCAAAATGATGCTTCTTTGGTAGTATTTAGAATATTTTTTTTGTTTTTAATTTTGAGATAAATATGTAATTCACCAAACTTCCAATGAAATGCATGGAATAACACAAACCTTCACATTGGGTTTCCCATGGTCTGTCTTTTTGTTAGAGTAAAAAAAAAAAAAAAAAAAAAAAAAAA
>NW_026000103.1:6510013-6547705 GCF_001458135.2 Marmota marmota marmota
AAAAAGTTGTCTCTCAAACTTAGATTCCCCCCCATCCCCCCCCCCGGCCTTTCTTTCAAATTTTCAAGAGCATCTCCTCATCTCTTAATTCTTTCTGGAATTTCCCATGCTTGGTGAAATCTGATCTATGAGACAGGACTGGGAAATGGGAGGAGAACCACATTTTGCAATGACCTGTGACACTTCCTGAGTGATCATGGAAGAATTCACTTTGCTTCCGTAGGCTTTTCCCTAAATCTAGAAAGTAAATACACTGACATCGATATTCTCCAGGCTTTCTCCGGGCCCAGGCTGCTTTGACCTCGGTTCTGTGTCTGTGCCACAAAGTTCATCATAGTCTCTCTTGCTTTGAATGCAGTTGAGAGGAAGTGCTAAGAAACCCAATCTTCCCTCATCTTTCCCCTCTGAACACATGTTCTGCATCCACAATGCCTCAAGAAATAAGGGTGAACTATGGAGGAGGAATGTGGTAAAAAGGTGGGAATGCAGTGGAGGCGGATCAGTGGATTAGGGCTCAGGAGAGCCAGGTTTTAGGTCTGACTTTGCTCTTAAATAACCCTGTGATATTGCACAAGCTGCTTCAGTTTTCAGCTCTGTAAGAGTTCTTAGAAGACACATTCTGGAAAGCACTTTGTAGAAATCGTAAAGAAAAGAATGATAATAATGAAAATTAAAGTCTTGGGGAGAAATGGAATCATTAGTTGCTATGGTTTAGATATGTGTTTCAGATGTAGAAAGTTTGGTCCCCAGTGTTGCAGTATTGAGGTGTAGAACCTTTAAGAGGTGGGTCCTAGTGGAAGGTAATTAGTTCATGGTAGTACTGTCCTTGGAAAGGATTAAAGTAGATCTCCCCCAGAAAATTGGTTTCTTTAAAGTTGTCTTGGCTCACTCTGACTTCTTGTCTCACTAGGTTATCTCTTCTATATGTGTTCCCACCATTGTGATATTAGCAACCATGAGGCTATCAGTAGAGTCAATTAGATACCATCATCATGCTCCTTAAAACTGTCAGCTAAATAAACTTTTTTTTTATATAAAAACAAACAAACCTCAGGTATTTTGTTATGGCAACTCAGAAAAGGCTAATATTAGTAAATTAGGGTACCTGCAGGCAATTGGAAAAATATTTGCAATATATAGAAAGGACAAAAGATTAAGATCCATAAACTGTTAAGAGATGTTACAAATCATTAAGAAACAAACAAGCCAATAGAAAATGAAAAGATAAGAATAGGCACTCTACTGCTAGTTTCACACTTTGGGGCAATGTTACAAGTAGAAAAGTTCAATGGAGATTTCATGTTCATCAATAACTATATTTCTTCCATTAGATCTAAGTTTGACTTACCATAGTAGGAAAAAATCTATTAACTATGCTATTTAATTTCAGAAGCTTCACTCTAGTGTTGTATAATAGACAGCAGAAGTAGAACCAAGAGGCATGAATTTAAGACTACCCTTACTCTTCAATTTTATTATTATTTTTATTGGTACTGGGCATTGAACCTGGGAGCATTTTACTACTGAGATATACCGCTGGTGCTTTAAATTTTTTTTTTTTTTTTTTAGACAGGGTCTCACTAAGTTGCTTAGGGCCTTGCTAAATTAATAAATCTGGCTTTGAACTTGTGATTCTCCTGCTTCAGCCTTTCAAGTCTCTAGGGAATAGGTGTGTATCACCAAGTTGGCTTGTCCTGTGATTTTAGACACTCCATTTAATTATACACCTCATAACGTAGAAAATGGGGGTAATACTTACCCAGCTTTTCTGCCCAAGACAATAATGAATACGAATTTGCTTTGTAAAAGTATTGAGAACCACAAAGTAGTATTAGTAATATTATTTTATAAAGTAAGTTCCAAATAATTCTGCAAACATGACTTGTGCCAAAATTGGGTAATGAGAGATAAGAATGGAATAATTTTTTTTTTTTTGTTAATCAATTACTGCATTCCAATATCCTAACTGCCAAGGAGATAAGAGACAGAGTCAAGATGGGGCTGTGTATGTGTTGCTTTCTTTTCTTTTGTTGCTTATACATACTTGATAGGAATTCCAATATTCTACTGAGGATTTGAGAGCTTTAATTAAGTTCTACCAAAAAATCCACAAATAAATTCTTCCAGTAAAAAATTTAAACTAGGCAGAATGTAAGAAAAGTAGCAATTTTCTTTACCTTCCATGTTAAGCTTCTCCTTCCTTCAATGAGAATTTAGAGTTCAAATTTCTAGATTTTTCTCCATGTATTTACATAAATGTTTGGGACTTTTTTTTCCCATAAAAAAAATCATAGTGTACTTATGTTCTGCAATTGGTTTTTTAAAAATTATTGTTAACATAAAATGTCTTAACTATCTTTTAAGAGTTGTAAATAAGAACTTATTTTATTTTTTTAGTTTTATTTTTTTTTATTGGTTGTTCAAAACATTACAAAGCTCTTGACATATCATATTTCATACATTAGATTCAAGTGGGTTATGAACTCCCATTTTTACCCCAAATACAGATTGATTATTTTAATTGTTTCATATATATTATTTCATAGAATAAATATACCATTAATTCTGTAAAGGACACATTCCCTGATAGTCAGTGGTTTTAGATTTTGTGTAATTATGGGAGATATTTCTAAAAATGCAATGATCAATCAAATAGTTATTTCATGTAGTTAGATAAAAATTGCTAAATTATCTTTCAAAGGTAAAGTTTGTTTTATAAATTTCACTTGTATTAACAAAGCATGAAATGTCCTTTCTCCCCATTCTCACAGAATTTAAACTTTGGTTAATCTAATGAGGAAGAAGGTAACTCACAGGTTAATAGTGAATTGGAGCCTATTTTCATATACACTTTGTATCTATTCTGATGTTTCTTTTCTATCTTTTTTGGTCTGCTTATCATTGACTTGTAACAACTTTTTATGTGGAGTCCTTATCTTTGGTCCTTTCTATATGTTGCCAATATTCTTCCAACCTGTTACAGCTTTATTTATGTATCTTTTCTTCTTGACACATTGAAAAGTTATTTTTTTTTGCCTAAATTCAACAATTTTTAGCCATTTATTTTGTTAATTTTGTTTCTCCTTTAATCTGTCAGTTTTGCAGAATTATTGTAATGGATTTCCTGAGGTTGAACTATTTTCAAACTTATGCGATAATTCTATTGGTTGTGGTTGTTTTCATGCAATGCAGGATTAGAGTTTTGTATAATTGAATGTGTTTTTTTTTGTTGTTTTTACTATGTGCATAAGTAAGATTGATCTCTAATTGGGGCATTTCCTTCCAAATCTTTCTCTACACACTTATATCCAAATGTGATAAGGAGTTGATGTAAGAGTTTTGGGATATAGCATCTGGATTGAGCTGAGCTGCTTTCTACCTTTTTCTTTTCTTTTTTGATTTGGGGTGGGTAACAGGGATTGAACTCGGGGCCACTGAGCCACATCCCCAGCCTTATTTTGTATTTTATTTGGAGACAGAGTCTCACTGAGTTGCTTATTACCTTGATTTTGCTGAGGCTGGCTTTGAATTTGTGAGCCTTCTGCCTCAACCTCCCAAGCTGCTGAGATTTCAGGTGTGTGCCACCTCGCCCAGCAGCTTTCTACCTTTTTCTATGCTTGGAGAACATCTACAATAACAGAGCACTCTCCTTGAATGTTACACGGACCATATGATTACACTGTCTGGGCTAACTCTAGATCAGAGACAGATTATATTTCTAAAGTGACTATGAATACATTTTGGTGACTCCAAATGTGGTTCCTTGGTTTTGAAAGTTTGTATGTTTTCTATGTAAATGGTGCTGGAGTTTCAGTGGTGCTGATTTCAGTGATGCACTAACTGGTATATCACCTACAAATAGCACATTACCATTTCAGCATTATTTCGCCCATTATTCCACAAAAAAAGATCCCATTACAGGAATTATTTTTTGGAGCAGAATTATTAATAATCCCTTTAGACTTCATTTTTTGGGTATCCCTTTCATTGTCACTTAGTTTACATCCATTGCTGCTTTCAAAAAAATGTGGATCTTCTCCTGATCCCCTCCTCTGAAATATTTCAGTGAAGATTACTTTAACTTTAGTTAGAAATAAATTATATAATTGTATAATATAAATAAAATATATAATTTCTCTTTTATTTGTATTATAATTATACATAATTGTTGGATGCATTATGCTATATGAATACATGCAGCATAACATAATTTGATCAATTTTATTCCTGAGTGTCTTCCCTTTCCTACCCCTCCTCCAAAAATATAAATTTTATTTCCTTAATTTAGCTTAATGCTTAAGCATGAACTAAAATACAGGCTTGATTAAAAATTAAAGGGATTAAGAATAACAAACTAAAAATAAACAAGTTTTGATTTTCAGAAAATTTTATGTGTTTGGGGTTTTGTTAAGTAACATTAAAGTGCCAAATGTTGTTGCATGACATACCACATGTGATTCATCATGAAATTTAACAACCTAACTAGTCTATACCCTGTTCAAAAAGATGTATTGTCTGATCATGACCTTGCAGCAAGGTCAAATCGTCTGTAAATACTTTCTGTACTTGTCCTAGTCCAGTCACAGAGTTTGTAGACTGACAGATGTGTGGCCCGAAACTGTGCAGGGCTGCTCCAGGTTACCCTGTTGTAGAGTCAAGACTCCATCCAGGTGTGCTGGCCTTCTCTCTGGCTTTCTCAGTGGGCACCCTTGGCTGTCTTTGCATGTCAGTCTCTATGGTGACTTACTTCCCTGCCTTTCAAACCCAGTCTTCTTGTACCCTCCTCAGTGCATGTGTGCGTGTGCACATGGGGGTATGGGGAGTGTCATCAGAGACTCTTAGATGAACAATCTGAAACTTAAAATTGTTTCCTGGTTCATTATTAGCTGATAGCAAGCACTCACTTCCCTTTCCCTGTGTCCAGAGCCAAATATTATCTCCATCTACTCCTTGCTCCACTGGGTTCATCTTAAAGGATGTCAGCAAGATCCCAACAGAGAGCAGAGACACTCATTTGTGTCTCATTAATGATTTCTGAGTACCAGAATTATGAAAATGATTAAACATGTCTCTCTTTATTCAACATCCCTCTATAGCTGATTATTGTCATCTTCCTGTGATTCTTCCCCTTCCCTTTTATGTAGACTGTTAGAGACTATGACCATTTGGCAAAAATCATTTTTTTATAAAGGCAAGTTCATTGTAAATAACTATAATTAAATCTCAAATATTTATTTCACTTTATATTTAGCAGAAACTATTTAATTTTCCTCTTTTAAGACTTAATAGGTCTTTATATTATCTAATAAAATTCTAAAAATACATTTAAAAGAAAGACTGAAATGCCGCTGATCAAAATACAGTCCCTCAGATTATTCAGTTGAGGCTACTTTTTTCAAAGCAGTGGCCATCAGGAGTTACAGGCTGTCAACATAGTGAGTTACTTAAAAAATAATTGTGTACCTCATCCCTCTTCTTTTAAATCAATCATGGTAGTTGTGAGTATTATTGATAAAGTAGAAAATGCTAAGATATATAAAGAGAAATGACTTGATTCATCATAAATCCACAATCCACAGGAAATCATTTATTATGTTACCTGCCAACAATTTCATGTAAATTCACCTGTAAATATATTTTTTAAAGTGTTCATTTTACATATGTGTGTGTATGTGTGTGTGTGTGTGTGTGTGTGTGTATTTATAATCTTCTTTCTCCACTTACCTTTGTAAACATTTCCCAGAGTAGCCTCATGATGGCTTCACAGTATCCACAGTGTGAGTCATTCCAGTCTGTATAATCATACTTCTATTATTAGATGTTTACGTTATTTCCAAATTTTCACTACTTTAAACATGCTGTGGCAAAAATAATGTGAAGGGTTTTGTTTTAAATATTTGGTGCTAATTATATAATGGACTCGTGTGAGATTGAGGACCCACTCAGTCTAGTAAGACATCTGGATCATGAGGCAATTGACATCGTTCATTTTACTTTATGCTTTAAAACTTCCTTTTTATAAGGAAGAAGAAGATTATAATGACCCATTCCCTGCAACTAGAACCTTAAAATGAGTTTGAAGTTGGGCAAACCTATGCTCTAAGCTAGTCCTTCCCTCAATTCTCCAATCCTACATTCTCTGATTATATTTAGTATTATCTGGTTTTAATTTTTAAAATAACATTTTCTCCCTAGAAACTGAGAGATAAAAATGTTCAAAGCAGGAGTTTGGTTTAATCAGAGCAATTCAGTCAGTTGATAACTGCATGCTCACCTTGTGGGGATGCTGAGCTGAACGATGGGACAGGGGTTGGTATTTATTGCTTCCTCTGTGCCAGTTTTCCTATGTTCATTGCTTTGCTCTGTCTTCACAATGGGTCTGCAAAGCTGATGTACCAGATGAGGCAACAGCATTCAGGGCAAAGTATATGACTTAACCAAGATCAAATCCAGTGAGTGACAGAGTCAGGCTGTCACCCAAGGGCTTCCTGCCTTAATTACATGTCCTTTCTAGGTACGGATAAGCTTAGTGACAGTCCTGAAGAAATTCACTCAGTGGTGGCATACTGCAGAAGTTGGATGCTGATCATCTTTCATTTGCCTGCAACCTTCTGTCACTTGCCTGTTTACTCTCCTATAGTTTTTAGTGGAAATCCAGCTAGTTCTTTTCTACAGGAATATGGTATTCTAAGCAGCTCTGATACTGAAGTAATGACAATGAATATGTTTGTGTGGGCAAAAACTGCCTGCTGTAGCAAATTATGTGACACCGCAAGATAGGTTTTTTTTTAAATTTTAAAACTGTTATAAAAACAATTTTAAAGATTAGTCAAAATATATTTGGCCATCAATTATTTAAGGATGAGAATTAAAACCAGAAAAAAGAAAAGAAGAAGAATTTACTTACCTTTGTCTAAGATTTGAAGAGCAGGGCTGAGGTGAGGTTGGCAAGTCATCAGCAACCCTAGGATTAATTAAAAGCAGCATTTTAATAAGTCAGGAAATACCTCTAGGAAATAATGATAAATATTCACATGCACACACTTATTTAAGCAGGACCCTTTGTTTAGGTCCCCCAGTCTACGTTTGCTTCCCAGAAGGTTAGCGTGGGCTCCTTTTGAGCCCTCCTGGAAGGACAGAGTCTTAGGGATCTGTTCTTTACACCCCAGTCTCTTCACCTTTGCAGACTTTCCTGCTGGAAGAAAATGGTGAAGAAGAGATACCTTTCAAGCAGGGTGATTGCCTTATTCAATTTCTGCTTGAAAAGCAAAACAGGAGAAGTTTTTTTCTATCTAACTCTAAAGATTAGAAATAATACCACTGAGAGCTTTAGATAGAACAATTATTCTCAAAAGAGAAAAATACACCCAAAGCTGATATAGTAAAAATGAACCAAAACCAGGACTAGAAGTTTGAATTCCATGTCCTCTCCTAAATAATTGTTTGAACTTGGGCACATTTCTTAACTTGTCTAGACCACAGATTGTTTATTCAGGTAACCATGAAAAATACTTGTCCTACCTACTACTGCTCAGGATCGTTAATGATGAAATTAAATAATATTTGTGAAGGCCATCTGTAAAATGTTAAGTGCCAGATACAATCGGTTAGTATTGTTATAGCTTGATATTATTATTAGTGTCACAATGTTTGATAAAACTTGGTACTTGGTTAAAACTTACTTTTGTTGTTTTAGTAACATTCCCATAGCAAAGGGTTGTAGTTTCAGAGCTCTGTGTATTCAAGTTGGCACGTTCTATGAACCTGTTGAAAAATGATGGCTGATAACCAAAAAGAGGAATGTGAGAAATTTGTGGGCTGCTCACCACCAGCCTGGATTGATCACTCCCACCAACTGCCCAGATTCTCTCTGAAGCTGTGAACCTTCTATGTCAACGGAAAAGAAGAAAAGAAAGGGAATTCCTCAAATTCTTATTAACATTTAAAAACTGAAACAAAACAAAACAAAACACCAAAAACCCCAAGCAACAATGTTGACAAAGCACATGTCAATTGACCTTCAATTTCCAGAGAACCAGGACTCAGTAGCAAGCCAGCAGTAAGTGTTGTTTTGGGTGGAGGAAAGTTAGAAAGCTCTCTTCTCCCAGTTAGGTGGGCTGAGAGGCATTGGCCTGGCCACCCTGGCCTACCTTGAGGTCCAGGGCAGAAGTAGAAGCACAGGTTCTGTGACCTTGTTTGTCTTTTGTCTTCACATTATCCATAATACTCTGCCAAAGGATTGGCTGCGAGCAGCTGGTGCAGAAGTTTTTGCCCTGACAAAAACTTGGTACTTGGTTAAAACTTACTGTCACTTAAATCCCACAGAGTAAGAATAAAACTTGTCTAAGGTAGTGATGAGCTTTAGGGCTCAGGCCAAAGAAAGGTCCCTGAACCTTTCTTTGGTTCAGGTCCCTGAACCTTTCTTTGGAGGAAGGCAGGCCTGGTGTTCAAGAAGTTTGTTGTAACAGGATTGGTGAGTGTGGAATCAAAGATTGGCAAGAAGTGTGTCAAGGAGGCCTTGATGATCTTGGGCAGGCATTTGCACATGTTTCTGGAGAGGCCTGAAGGGGTCCTTGAGGACAGTTCAACAAGCATGGCCGTCTGTTACTTTAGAAACCTCACTTCTGGCTTGAACACGATCACTGATGGAAGGACAGCAAGATGAATTTAGGAGCAATTTTGGAAGAGTGGCCTCAACCTGGCAGCACAGGGAATTTCTGGGGGACCTTGAAATAGACCAGCACTTCCGTTCTACACTGTATACTGATATAATTGGTTTGGGATGTCGCCTGGACTTTGGAATTTTAAAAAGCTTCCCAGAGGTTTCTCCTATGCAGACAAGTTTGAGAACCACTGATTTAAGAGGTGCCATAATGGATGGCTGAAGGATGGTTAAGTGAGTCAGACTTGGACAGGATTCGGCTCCAGTGCTTCTTGGAAAAACAGGTTAGAAAGTCAAGTCTTATACTTGATGGTCAGCTACAGGTGGGGGTCTCAAGTAAATGAGGGACCCAGGAGCCCATGAATGTCATCAATATCAAGTCTGAGACTTTCATTGATGGAAAATAGTGGAATCTCAAAAACAAGTCGATCAGTGACAATTGGGGTGGGTGAGAGGGAGATGACATGTATAAATTATCTCCGAATTAACATATATATGTAAGCACTTAAAATTACCCCCCCCCCCAATCATTTTGTCTAAATTTGGCTTTAATTTGCTTCCTCAAATTGATTTGGATTGGACAGAAATACTCCAAATAATAAACTGCATTGCAAGTTTTATATTTAGCTTGCCCAAACTATGGTTAATTTGTGAACAACCAAAACAACAACAACCAAAAAGCAGCATTTATTTTGAACTTCAAAAAGGATTTATTCAGTTTCTTCCTTTTGTTTTCCACGCATTGTCTTTCACAGAGAGCACAATGCCATACCACACACTCCACATTTCCCTCATTTCTATTTAGCCCTTCTAAGAAATTGCTCAGCCGGAGAACACTGAGAACATTCGGGCACGTCCAAATACCATGGAGTTAACCCCTCCCTGCACAGAAGGGCTCCCTGACTTCACAGCTGCAGTTTTTGCTGGGAGCAGTGGTGTTCCAACAGCCCCTAGCGTCTGCTGAGATGATACGACTTAGGGGTTAAATGCAGTTTGCAATTAAAAATAAAGAAAGAAGGCATGATTTGTTGAAAGAGGCTCCTGAAGAAGAACATGTGAGTCTGAAATGGTTTGCAACATCTGAGAAGGTGGGAGTGCTTAGAGGCCCTCAAAAACTCGGATTTGGGCCCAGAATCAGGAGAAAGACTCTACTGGGGTTTCTATGACTCTCGTCAACTTATAAGCCTTCCTGTTGAAATCCCTGACAGTGCCTTTGACAGCATGTTATTATCTTACAATAAAATCTGTCCCCCAGCCCCCAATCCTGCTGCCTTCCCCAGTTTCTAAGGTGTTCAACAGTTAACTGTGAATGGATGGAGAGTTAAAAAGCCGAATGCAGAAGTTCCTGGTGACTTAACTCTCAGGGGCTAGGTTGGGATCTCTCTCACTCATTTTCTTTTTTCGTTTTCACTGGAGTTGAACTAACAACAGCAAGAGAATGCCTCCAGGTTTACAGTTGTATGGCTTATTGTGTATATATCCTATAAAACCGAAAACCATATGGAGAATTCTGCTTTCTTGGCTTTTTGTGTGTGTGTACCAGGAAGTAGTAAAATGTTTTGAGATGCTATTAAGTCCTTAAGTTACAAAATCAAGATTCCACCTTAAAAATTTTCCATACTGTACGTTGTTGCATAGCCCGGGGTGCTGACTGCCTGCCAAATATCTATCAGAGAGTGATTTATGATATATGATACGGTCCCCAGCCCAAGTGGAGACTGCGTAGTTGAAACATGAGAGAGGGGAGGCCTCGCTCTCTCGAAACCACCATGACTGGTTTCTGTTTGGCTTTTCTGAGAGAACATACAGTACAAAATGTGCCACATTTTACAGCACCCAAACTTATATAAGAAATGAAACTCACTTTAGCAACAACAACAACAAAGCACTTAATATCACTTTGCTGTTTGTTAACGGTAATTTTCACATTGAATGGCTGTTGTTCTTTTCCCTCCATTTCCTTCCCTATTGCTGTTCATCTACCAAGCTCAGACATAGAATGGAACAGCTCTGTTCTGGCAATTAAAATATTTTAAAATGAAATCTCAACACCACGTTTTAAATATTTCATGCACTTTCCATTCTACTATGGCTAAGAATGTATTGTGATTTCAGTGCTTTTCTGTTCCACAAATGTTTCCTTTGCAGCTGGGAAGGAATACATCTCCCATGTGGCCTTTAGGACACTTTTCTGTATGCTCAGATAAAGCAATATGGACCCAAAGGGGCGGGGGTGAAAAGCAGCAAATTTTCCCCTTCATTTTAAAACATTTTGGCTTGTAACTTGGCCCTCTATGTTACTGCAATAACAGAGGACAGAGGACGGTGTGATTTTTTGAGTTTTAAAAATGCTGTTAACGATATTGCTACAGGTTGTTTTAATAGCTTGTCTGTGAATGCTGAAGGCTTTTTTTTTATTGGTATAAATGTTTGTTGCTTTTTTCTATCTAAATACAAAAGAAATCTATGCTCACTGAAGAGAATTTGGAACGCACAAAAGAGTGCACTAAAGACAATGTAAGAACTCACTTGATTTCCCAAGTTACCTTGTCATTATTATTTTTCCATGTCATGACATATTCTCCAAAAACACTATTCCTAACGGCTCTATACTTTATGGTAATATAACAATATACTTAACTGTTTCCTTACTCTAAGACATTTAGCTTATACATATCTCTCTTTTTTTTTTTTTTCTTTTTTGGTACCAGGGATTGAACCAAGGAGTGCCTAACTACTGAGCCACATCCTCAGCCCCTTTTAATTTTTAATTTTTTTTTAAATTGTGCATTTTTTTAGTTGTAGATGAACACATAGTATCTTTATTTTTATTTTTTATGTGGTGCTGAGATCGAACCCAGTGCATCTGAGGCAAGCGCTTTACCACTGAGCTACAACCCCAGCCCTAAATTGTGCATTTTTTAAAAAAATTTTAATATTTATTTTATTTTTTTCAGCAGACACAACATCTTTGTTTGCATGTGGTGCTGAGGATCGAACCCGGGCCACACGCATGCCAGGTGAGCACGCTACCGCTTGAGCCACATCCCCAGCCCCTTAATTTTTAATTTTGATACAAGGTCTTGCTAAATTGCCTAGGACCTTGCTAAGTTTCTCAGGCTGGCCTTGAACTTTCGATCCTCTGGCCTCAGCCTCCCAAGCTGTTGGGATTACAGGTGTGTGGCACATCTGGCAAATGTCTCTATTTTTAATGGGAATAAACAATAATGTGATGAATAACTCTGTATATGGCTCTTTGGCTGCATTTCTGTTTATTTCATTAGGGTAGATATTCCATAACTGCCATTACTAGGCAAAAATTACATTTTTTATAATCTTGCTACATATTTTCATATATATTGAGAAAGTCTATAATGCTTTTTACTATCACCTCTATATGCTGAGTGTGAATTTTATCATTATATTCTTCAGTACTCTGGTAGTTGGTAGTTAATCTTTGACAATCCAATACATATAACAAAATTAGCTCTAGTTGGTATTACTTTAATTATTAAAATAACATTTCCCCCTTGTATATAGTCTGTTAATTCTGAGCGTTTGCTGGCTTGGTTTAATAAGTTTTCCCAAACCCCACATTCTATATAACAGATTTATTTAGAAACTTCTGAGAATATACATGTCCTTGTGATAACCTGGGAGTGAATTCTCCTTTAGAGCAGGCAAGTACTGTATGAAATCTGCCCAGAATTTGAGCAAGTGTTCCAAAACTTGGGGTATCTTAATCTCACATGCAGTGTAACCCAGGACCTACCCTGGGTATCCCCAGTGCCATCTGGTCTTCTCAAGGATTGTGAAAGTCCTGTTTTCTTGGTAGCCTGCCTCTATAGGTGTTTGTTAATGTTTCAGAAGTAAATTGGGTATGCTGATTTTTTTTTTAAATTTTTATTGTTGGTTGTTCAAAACATTACATAGTTCTTGATATATCATATTTCACACTTTGATTCAAGTGGGTTATGAACTCTCATTTGGGTATGCTGATTTTTGTTCTTGATTCTGTTCATGAACTTGTAACTCAATTGACAATTCTTAAAATTAGGATGCTTTTCTTAATGCATTTTGGACCACTTACCTCTCTAATATCAAAACTGTTAATATTGACATCTTTTGTGACTTGCTTCCATCTACCAGATTATTGCTAGCTTGTCCTTACTACTTGGTTGAAAGGGGGAAAGTGGCAGTTGGAGCCACTTTAAAGTCAGTCCTAGGAATGCCTCCCCCAATCCCCCTGGTGTTCTGTTTTCTAACATACCCT
Source organism: Marmota marmota marmota (assembly GCF_001458135.2). Classification (NCBI taxonomy): domain Eukaryota; kingdom Metazoa; phylum Chordata; class Mammalia; order Rodentia; family Sciuridae; genus Marmota; species Marmota marmota. Next base: position 6,522,949 of record NW_026000103.1, read on the forward strand.
GTATTGGGCATCCATCAAAGGCCAGGCACATTTCACACTTGATCTCATTTATGTTTCACTAAGTTCCCATAGAATTTGGAAAATGATCCATTTCATAGGCAAAAATAACCTGAGAGAGATTAGGTCAGTTATCCAGAGACATAAAGATCGTAAGTAGGAGCTGATAAATACACAGAAGCTCAAAATTGCTATGTAGTAATTATACAGAGGTGTTAGACATGTCTGTCCCTCAGGTAAACTATTGAATGACTCAGAAAGACAATTGAGGAATCTTTAATTATATACATGTAGAAAAATTCTTTTACCTACTCCCTGAAGAGTCTATATCACAGTGTAAAAGTCATTTTTCAAACTTTCTTGCTTTAGATTTAATTATCAGTGAGAGTTTCAAACATTTCTCCGATCAAATAGAAATCCTGAATAGATTGTAGAAACCCACTGACATCATAGTGATGGGTTTGTCTTATAGCTTTGGTTAGGACCTTGAATTTCTCCCACTGTGTGTCTTGCAAATTCTTTTGCTCTATGGCTCATTAAGAAGGTATTTATCCTCTGAGCAGTCCGGTTCAGGTGTGCCTGTAAAAACACGGTTGATCATTTATGGAAGCTGACCTATGAATATGCTAAAGGTGTTTTAAGGACATGTTTTAATGTCCACTCTTGAAAATCTGTATTTCAACTTCCCTATGGCTTAGGATTTTAAAGATCAGCCTTCCTAACCTCTCCAGCCCCTGGAGAGCTCAGATAACCTGTTGCTATTTTTGAATATAAGTAGACCTTATTAGGCATTAAAAGAACTGCCCAAGGGTTTTCCCCCCTTTCTCATTTTGGTGTTTGGATTGTCAGCGGAAGTCTTGAGCTTTGAGACTTGGCAAGGCAGTGCTTTCAAACAAACATCCTGTGGACAAAATTGTCCAGCCCAGCACTCAGTGTTCCAGGGTGATTGACAGGAAGCAGCGTGTGCTGTGAGGAGGGAGGATGGACACTCTGAGCTCCCTGGCTTCCAGTTCCCTCAAACAATAGCCAGGCTCCCAGGGAGCCTCACACAGGTCTTTTTCCCATCTGCTGGAGTGGAAGTTTAAATTCTTGGTTCAAGTAGGAGTTAGGGAGGATGTGGGCTGAGCAAAAAGTAGGAGGAGCCCTAGTACTCAACCTAGCAATTGCAGAAAACAAACAAACAAAAAATTTTGATAATGCTTCTACTTGAGGGAGATAACACATAGGTATGAAGAGATCTGGGATGACAACTTGAATCAAACAATGGCCAACACTTTTAAAAATTTCAGCTATTTTTGCATTTAGTCCTATTGTAGGTTTTAGAGTTACTCATAAGTTCTTTTAGAAGATCAAACTGGGGTTCCAAGATGTTTAAATAAAGATGCCTAGTGTGACAAAGTTAAACTGTGGCACATGTGGTATTTGAGTTCCAGTCTTTTGGACCCACCAAACCCATGCACTTTCTCTATCATTTTTTTCCTCCTAAACTTGTCCCAGTCCTGCCCTTTGCATTCTCTGCTTCAGCCCTGGTGGGGAATATAAAGAGGAAAAATTCTCTCTCTAGCTTAGTCTCCTACAACTTCCAGTTTATATGTTCCATTCCACTCTTGTAAACCTCTCACCACTGTCTCAATTGTCAGGTGCTTTCAATCTCTGGGTCTTTACCATGTTCCTTCCTCTGTTATGAATACTTTCTCTTCCTTCTACTTAGTACAACTGACCACTCATCCTTTCAAATTATAGTTCAAATGGCAACTGCTCCAAACAGCTCATGGGTCCTACTCTCTCACCTGCCCAAGTGGGCTCAATACCTTCCTAACACTGTCATCTGATAGCAACTTGTTTTTGTTCCTGTTAAACTGATCACATGCTACTGAGAATCTGAATACCCCTAGCTATTACTAATCCATGAGCAAAAGCAACCAGAAAAAAACACCTTAAAATTTGGACTCAATTTTTTCATGACCCGATGATACACCATTGAAATTAGTAAATATTAAGATTTCAATTCTTTCTAGATCTTCCACTTGAGTCCTCAGGAGGTTCTTTACCAGATTTCATAAATTAAGAAAAAAAAAAAAAGGAAGAGATACTGGAAGACTGGATGGGGAAGGCACTTTCTACACAATCCCTCCCTTCCTGCTTTTCTTCCTTCCTTCCGCACATGTGTATATGTGTATGTATGACTTTGTAGCAAGACTTCTTATTCTTTGTTTCATATCAGGATTGTTAAGAAAGGAGAAGAAATGAAGAAGGGGAGTAGTGGAGGTAGTATACGTGGCAGAATAAGCCACTCAGAATTATCCCACAAATCAAAATACATAAGGATGATTCACACAGAGTTCATGGGCTGTAGTCCTACACATAACATGCCATCCGGGGCGCTGTCTTTGGGTGTGTTGGCTTTATGAGGAACTCGTGATTTGGAGAGGCCCAGCAATTAGAGCACCACAGGCAGATGCTGGGGGCATGGGTAACATCCTCTAAGATAGTAAGAGCCAACATCTCTTTATCTGCACGCTTTGGGAGTCATGGAGAGTGTTTAGCCAACATTCACATGCAACATGAAACCTTTATGAAGCATAGATCTTTTGGGTATCTTCTCCTTCTCCCTTTTCTTCTTCCTTTCAAGTGCGGATTTGAGGTCACTCATGGGGACCCAATTGGGGCAACCTCACTATATCTTTTTTTGGTATTTAAAATAGTTGTGGTGCACCTAGATGGCAGAAGTTTACATTCACAGTGTTTTTGTACAGAGAACAAAGTCAAGCTTCATTCCTTGGCATTCAGACCTTCATCTACCGGGATTCTGAACTCCCCTCCCAGCCTTATCTACATCTAGTCCCCTGTCCTGGGCCATCTGGTGTCCTTATTGTTCTTGGAACAGTCCTACTCACTTTGTTTATGCTGAGGCATCTACTTCAGCAGGGAGAGCTGATAACCACCTCCCACACTCCCTATTCTGCACCTACTTCTACCCTAGTACCGTAAAAGGTCCTGGCCAAGTCCTCTGGCCTCCAGTTTGAATGATTTCCCTCTTCTCTAAACTTGCCACACTTGAAGCTTCTTTGGCAGCAGATCCTGTGTGGACTGGTGGAGAAGCATGTCTGGCTGTTTTGTACTGTTGTGGACTCGTGCTGTTATTTTGTTTTCCCACTTTATATTCTCTACTGTCTCCTGATCTCTGTATGAGCCAGGGACCTTGTCTTTTATATTTCGGTCACCCCAGCTCTTTCAAAGACTGCATTATCTGAGCAAATCATAGGTCATTAATAAATCACTTGTTTGTGTATTGAGATTGCTTTCATTTACTTCAACTACCAGAATGGGGGAGTCAAGGAGGGGAGAAAGATGTCTATTAATACGATACCATTTATCAAGCACAGGATTACAATTTCTATGATATAATTTTATTTAACTCTTCCCCAGACCTGGTAAATTCATTATTTTTATATCAATTTTATAGATAGATATTTTACTTACAAGTTTTGTGCTGTTTGCATAAGATTTTATGGAGTATGTATCAAAGCTGGGTTACCATTTTTCCCAAAGAAATGTAGCTCACTGGAACAGTCATGAAACAAAAGTTCATTGTCACAGTTATTCATGTATCAGGAAAGTAGAGAAACAAGGATGAGTAAAACTCTGCCCATCCTGTTTTCATGGTAGCTTAAGTGAGTTCAAAAATACACGTAAACCAAACAATGACCCAAATGGCTACAAAACTTCCTTGTAGAAGGTGCTAGGCCACAGATACCTGTGTTAAGAGAGTGGCTCATGGGGCATTTGACTTGCTCAGAGAAGGAAGGAAAGATTGTTTCCTTGAAATGATATTTGTGTTGGATATCCAGGGTGAGCTACAGTTAATCAAGTGAAGACGGAGGGAGAGCCACACACACCCAAAGAGAAACCAGTAAAAGCAGAAGCCCTGTGATAAGAAGGAGCAGGGTAACTAAAATACTGAAGGAATTCAGTGTGGCCAGAGTGTTCCTATGTGAAGAAAGATAGGATGTGAGGCAAGAAATATTAGACTTTCTGTTTGCTTTTGCCTTTATTTTACAAAGAGTGAACCCATTCAAGAGTTTCCAGCATGTGAAAAATATGATTACTTTGGCTGCATTATGGTGAGCAGGTGGAGATGGCAAGGGGGATGGCACTAAGCAGGTAGGAGGCTATTATAATTGTCCTGGTGATGGACAGGAATAGGTGGACTAGTGCAGGAAGGGAGATGGAAGTACAAATGAGAAAGGGACATGGTATGAGCAAGGTATTTAGGTGGTGCATTGGATAAGGCAGCGAGGAAGAGGAAAGTAACAGAAATGATGGGAATTTCTGCCGGAGAGCTGCTGGATAAGTTAAGTCATTTTTTGTATAGGAAACTGTGAGAAGGCATCAGATTTGAGATGGAAGTTTTTGACATTGGATGTTTGCTAAAATATCTTTTAATTATGTCAGATGCTAATTTTGAATACATATGTCTGTATTTTAAAGGAGAAGCCTGTTCTGGACATAGAAATTCATGAGACTCTATGTAGAGGAGCTGATGAAAGTCACAGACAGACCTGTGTAGGGCAAGGGGTGGGGCTTGATTGTAGAAAATGATGCTGATCAGAAATTCCTGGAGTCACCGGGCACTTAATGTAGATGATACTGGGTCCCCAGCTTGAAGTGGATCCCAGTTGAGTGGTCTGAACTTTAATTTGCCAGATTCTATAGCCCCCAATCTTTTAGTGACATCATTCTCTCAGAAAGCAAAGGCTCAAGTGAGTGGGAGTCAGTGCTGTCATTGTTGACCTTTAAGCCTTTTTTTTTAAGCTTTGTTTTCTAAAACATGTGGTTTCCTGCCACTGTTTTGGCACATTTGTTTGTTGAGGTTGAGAAATAGTGGAGTATATTATATTTGGCAATTTTGCTCATTACCTTACAGTGTTTTTGTGAGCTTTGGAGGTGTGAACTTCTAACTTTGCATTCAGGAAAACAGAGGCCCAGGCAAAGCCTGGTGAGTTTTGAGTGAGATCACCAGAGGCCCGGAAATGAGGATCAGTATCCTTGGCATCTCAACTCCCAAAGGCCCTTCCATGCCTCTGAAGCATGCTGTCTTCATTTGCTTGTGTTTTGATTCCCACCCCCACCTCCCCACAAGACTGGAAAGAGTGACTAGAAAAGAAACTGATATTTCTGTCACAAGGGGACTTCTGATCTGTCTAGTTCTAGACTGGATCCTGATAGACATGGTTATGATTAGTAGGAGGCAGGTCAAGATTGAGTTTCACATTTGTAACCTAAAAAATAGTGAAGGTGCAAAGAGTAAATTGCTTCCATTCCAACAGCATGTCATTCACGAAAATAGGAGTAAACCACAGCAGATCTAGTTTTATCGATATTGAGAAGATAAATTTTCAAAAGCAAATACTTACTTAATGAAACTTTCAGAAATTAGTGATTCTTCCAAATACTTAATATTTTTAACACTATTAATCTGAAGAGTAGCATAGTAGCACTTCCATTTGGTAAAAGATTCAAACAGTGCAGGAGGTTACACAGTGAAGAGGAGGCCCCACTACAGAAATGCATCCCAGAGCCTAATTTCCCTCTTCTGAGATAACAGTTGTTGCTGGTGTTTTTATTTATCTCCAGAGATAATCTATGTGTCTCTGCCTTTTGAATACAAATAGTAGCTTGTGATGCATACTGCTTTTTGGCTTAGCTTTCCACTAGGATATGACTTCATATCTGTGTCTAAGGGTCTGCTTAGTTCTCTTTCATGACTTTGGAATCCATTGCACATGGTCCCTAACTTATCAAACTAGTCTCCTGTCAATGGGCTATTTAGGTCACTTCCAATCTTTGGCTATTATCACAGTTTCAGAGAATATATCCTTGTACATATGCATATCCTTCTTGATACATATGTGAATATATCTGTAGGAGAAATCTCTAGAGGTATGATTGATGGGTCAAACAGTATGTATGTATTTACAAATTTGACAGATATTAAAAATAGCCGTTTAAAGATGTTCAGCCAATTATTACTCCCATGAAAAATGAGGGAGGAACTGTGTACCTTTAAAACATAACTCCTGCCAGATGCAGGCCTATAATCCCAGCTCCTCAGAAGGCTGAGGCAGGAGGATGGCAAATTCCTAAGACCACTTGGGGCAACTTAGTGAGACCCTTTTTCTTTCTTTTTAAAAAATATGTTTCAATTAGTGCATTATAGTCATGTAATTATGGGATTTGTTGTTACATATCTATACATGCACACAATACACTTTGGCCAATATCACTCCCCAGCACTTCTGCCTCCCTCCCTAGGTCCCACCCTTTGGACCCTGTCCTTTCTTATCTCCCTTTGAGATCCTTTCCCTTCTTTTCCTCTTTCGCATAAGAAAAAACATGCAACTCTTGATCTTCTGAGTTTGGTTTATTTTGCTTAATATGCAGTCTCTAGTTCCATTAAATTTCCTGCATATGACATAATTTCATTTTTATTTATGGCTGAATAAAACCCTATTGCATATATATATGCCATATTTTCTTTATCCATTCATCCATTGATGGACACCCAGTTTGGTTCCATAGTTTGGCTACTGTGAATTGGGCTGCTATAAAAATGGTTATGCATGTATCACTATAGTATGATGATTTAATTCTTTGGATAGATACTGAGGAGTGGTAAAGCGAGGTAATATGGTGGTTTTATGCCTAGTTTTTTTGAGGAAACTCCATACTGATTTCCATAGTGGTTGTACTAATCTACAATCCCATCAAAAGTGTAAAGGTGTTCATTTTTCTCCATATCCTCTCCAGAATTTATTATTATTTGTATTCTTGATGACTGCCATTCTGACTGGTGTGAGGATGATATCTGTATAGTTTTGATTGCATGTTCCTAATTGCTAATGATGTCGAACACTTTTTTAATGTATTTGTTGACCATTTGCATTTCTGCTTAAGAAATAGCTGTTTAATTCATTTGCTCATATGTTAATCAGTGTATTTGATTTTTTGGTGTGAAGTTTTTTGAGTTCTTTATATATTCTAGATATTATACTTAGCAAAGATTTTCTCCCATTTGTAGTTTTACTTTTCTTATTATTTCCTTTGCTATGCAGAAGCTTTTTAATTTGATGCCATTGTATTTATTAACTTTTGGCATTGGTATTATTTCCTGAGCCGTTAAGTGTCCAATTGAGAAGGTGATTGCCTGTGCCTATACATTTTATTCTAGGATTTGTGTAATTTCTGTTCAAATTTTTAGGTCTTTGATCCATTTTGAATTGAATTTTGTGCAGTGTAAGAGATAAGTGTCTAGTTTCATTCTTCTATATATCGATAATCATTTGTTAAAAAGGCTGACTTTTCTTCAGTGTATGCTTTTGGAACCTTTTTCAAGGATCAGGGGACTATAAGATGTGTGAGTTTCTCTGTGTCTTCTAATCTGTCCCACTATTCTATGTGTCTTTTTTTATGCCAATACCATTCAGTTTTTTTAATATATATTTTTTGTAGTTGTAGATAGACACAATACCTTTATTTTATTTATTTATTTTATGTGGTGCTGAGGATCAAACCCAGTGCCTCATACATGTTACATGAGTGCTCTATCACTGAGCCATGACCCAAGCCCCCAGGTTTTGTTATTATAGTTCTGTAGTATGCTTTGAAGTCAGCTATTGTGATACCTCTAGCATTGCTTTTTTGGCTTAGGATTGCTTTGGCTACTCTGGGTCTTTTATTCTTCCAAATAAATTTTAGGATTGTTTTTTTCTAGTACTGTGAAAAATGTAATTGATATTTTGATGGGGCTTGCACTGAATCTGTATAGTGCTTTTGGTAGTATGGTCATTTTAAACAATGTTAATTCTGCCTATCATGAACATGAGAGGTCTTTTCATTTTCTGAGGTCTTCTTCAATTTCTTTCTTCAGTGTTCTGCAGTTTTCATTGTAGAGGCCTTGCACCTCCTTGGTTAGATTTATTCCTAGATTTTTTTTTTGAGGCTATTGTGAATGGAATTATTTTCCTGATTCATTCTCAGCAGATTCATTGTTGGCATATAGGAAAGCTATTGATTTTTGTATGTTGGTTTTGTAACCTGCTACTTTGCTGATTTGTTTGTTAACTCTAATAGTCTTTCAGTGGAGTTTTTTGGGTTAATTAAAAATTTTTATTTAAATTTTATATCATATATGAAATTTTTTATATAAAATTATATAGAAATATTTTTAGCAGCAATGATTTTTGAAATTTCATTTATAAAATATATTAAATATTAAAATAGTTTTTAAACATAAAATTATTTTTAAGTTTAAATTTATGCACTTACTAAAAATTCAATTGATAAAAAGATGCACTTGTTCAAATGAACATTTGTACTTCAATCAGGAGCTAGTTGAAAGTGCTAGTGTTATGCTTACTTCAGAGTTCAGCTTATTTCTCTATTTTATTTTGGGCATAACACACCAAGAAAATCCTGATTCAAACAAATACTAGTCAATGATTTTAACGTAAATAAAATAAAATAAATAATCCTTAAATTTCCTAAGATATGCTTCAGATAAACTGAGTGAAAGTCCCTGAAAGAAGAACAGTAGAAAAGTTTTGTTTTAAAGTTGAATCACAATAATTTGAGAAGAGAAGTTGCTCACATTTTTAGGCAATTAAAAAGTATACAAGTCTTTCAGTAGATACTAAAGCCATTTGTATGTAGCATATATGGGGCTTTCTATTTAATCATGAAAATATATATAACTTTTTCTCTAACTGGACTGATTACCTGTTACCCCAGAAAGCTTGAAGTAAAGTTTAGGCAATTCTAAATCTTTTTTCCTTTATGGGATTGTGCCTGTATTATCTAAATATTGATATAGAACTCAGGGTGGGGAGAGGGACATCTGGTCTACCATTGTGGGTCATTGGTGTTACTTCCCCTGAGATGTGGGTGTCCTTATCTGGTTGGTATTTGCTTATTCCCTGAGATCACCCATTTCTAGTTCTGACTGAAAGGCCTCTCCAGGTTCAAAATTTTTCCTATTCCACCCCCTTCCCTTCCTCCCCTACATATCAATGATGGATGCCCTTTTGTGTTATATGGCAAACAGTTTGTCGAATTTACCACATCTGCATCATGATGAATGTGTGTGTGTCGAGGGAGATGGGGGAGATTTCCCAGCCCTTGTGTCAGATTTGTAGTTTACCTTCCTACTCCAGCCCCTGCCAGGTATTAGAGATAGTTGAGTTCTTCAGTGCTCCGAGCTTCCATCAAGAAAGACATAGCAAGCCTCATCTGCTCTGAGCACCCTAACCTCGTCTGGGGATTACCAGCTGCACTTCTTTCTGAGTCTGGGATTTGAGACAGGGATCCCATGCCAACGTGAAACTCATTGCTTCATCTCTGGCACTTCTTTTCCCTCTCTGGGTTTCCTTCTTCACAAGAATACACTCTGGGAAGGTAGCAATCTCAGTGGACACATACTGTCAGTGTATACGTATCTATAACGGTACATAGGTAGAGTAATTTAGAGCAATTCAAGTAGAAGTACAAAGATGGAAAGAGAAATGTCACTGCAAGCTCTAGACAAAAACACGAATCTGTCATCACATGCTTATGACAGTCCTGGTTTTCCAAGGATTATTTGTAATTAGCAAAACAGAATTCTTGCCCTAGTCTCATATATCTGCTTCTCCCCTGGGGTGTCCCCAGCTCAATATTTTCACCACTACTCTCCCACTTGCTCAGGCCAAAAAAAATTGTGCTATCCTTACTTTCTTTTTGTTCCTTACCATTTGTGGTAAGACATTGCTGCTCTCTCAGCACCTTTCAGTCTATTGCACTATCCTCTTTCTGCTAGACCCTGCTAGCTTCTTAATCACTTTCCTACTCTTCTCCTGTCAGCTCTCTGCATCCATTATCCAGAGGGTGAGAGCAATCATTTAAACACCTGAATCAAATCATATCTCTCTTCTGCTTGAATGCTCCTTCAAATCTCCAAATCTTACCATTGCTGGAAGGATAAAATTCAATTTTTCCCCTCACAATTTAAATGATATAGCTCCTGTTAACCTCCATGACAATTCCTACCACTTTTCCCACCATGACCTATCTGCATACCCTTTATATCTACGAACTTGCGAAACACATCCTTGATTAACATCTCCACGTATAGAATGTTTGCTCCCTGATCTTTGTATAAGTGGCATTTTCTCAACAACCAGATCCAAGTGTTGCTTCTTCAAGGAGTCTCTTCTAATCATCTCCACTGACATAGTCAAAACTCATGTTCCCCACTACAGTTGTATTTAATATATTTTAAGGTGAGTTTGGATCATATCTTCCTAAAATACCTGAGGTATAATTATAGAGCTTGAATGAATCTTAGTTTTAAAACTCAGCATAGTAATGTAAAAAGTACTATTTGATACAACCTTCACAATCAATTTTTTTGGTGTATTATATAGCAAGAAGAAATAATAGAATTTACCAATCTGTGTCCTAAATGGGCTTATGTAAGTGGTATTTCTATTCTTTGCTTTTGGGACCATTTCTCAGAAAAGTATCTGAACTTTTTCTTACATCGTTGAATACATTGATGTGAACATCAACTGCTATCAGGTTCTTTTGATAGTATGTGGACAATGGGACAGATCAACTACTCCCTTACAGAGTCATATTGGCATGACCCAATGCAAGGATTTTGTGTCATGTACTATTTAAAAATAGTGTCCCTGACACATATCCACTAAAATAAATTAACCTTCCCATCTTGACTCATATTTTGGAAACAGCAACTTCACATGCCAGTGATGATGTGAGAAGCAGGGTTGGGTCAGGATGGGAATGCACCCAGCAAGAAGATGGCAGTTGGACAGGCCTTTTAAAAGTGTTTAGCTTAGCAGTACAAAGGCTATGAGCATAAACCTAGATTTTTACCAGCCTGGGTTGTAATTCTAACTCTGTTGCTTTTTAGATGGGCAGGACTTAAACTCTCTGAACCCAGGTATTGAGACAAAAGGTATAATAGGGAACAATTAGAACTCTTTGTTGAAAGAACTACTGGGCTAATGCTTGCAAAACACTTAGAATAGAACCTTGCACATACTCAACTCTCAATGAATGATGACTATTATAATCGATGATTTTTAAAGCTAAAATTTGGCCTTTTGCAATATCTGAAGAGAAAAAATGGAAAGATTCAGCCATCTCTCTCATTTGTTTTTCTATCCAAATCTTTTAAAGTAGCACTTTATTTTTCTCCAGAGCCTGATTTCAGAATGTGGTTTTATGAGTGGTAGGCTGGACTCAGCAGATTTGGGGAAAGATACTTGTGGAAGTGAGCCCACATCTAAGTGCAGGGATATATTTTTGAACAGAGATGACTTCACATTTTCATCTACTCTTAATTGGTGAACAGAATTGCCACCCCAGCCTTGGATTTTAGCTGGTACCAACAGCCTTAGTGAAAATGAACCTCCAGATCATTAAATCTGATAGCTGAAAACTTCCCCTGCACACTTGAACACTTGACACATGCATCTCTTCTGTCTTGACTGCTACGTGGACTTATTAAGCATTTCTATAATACTTTCATAAGTTGGCTGCTTTTCATAAGTGGCTCCTTACACTGCCCTTTATTAATGGTAAGTACAACAGTCCATAATTTATAGATGAGGAAATTGAGGTACAAGACAGCTTACTGTGGTTTGGCCAATGACACCCAAAGTTAAGCCCTGGAATTGGCATCTCACTGCTGAGTCATGGTTGACTTTATCAAGGAGAAATTTCTCCATGGAGGAGTCAATGCATTTAAATAAAACACAACAGTGATGACCTCTTCTCTACCTAAGAATGAAAAATACTTTCTATAGTCATACTATGGTAACCAGAGAAGTCACTATACTATCAAATCTGCCTAAGTCACTTTTCTGTGTGAAACCTTGTTCGAGTTTTCTATTATCTGAGGGAAAACCCATTTCCTTAACAGGACACATGTGGCCTTCTCTGCTTTCCTCAGCCAGCCCTGACTTTCAGTTTTCCTGTTGGCCTATATACACAGAAGAAACTTACTCTATCTCATTTCCTCTCATTTAGGAATATTTTCATTTTCTAGAAGTCTCCCTAGGTTTCTCAAGGCTGGTTTAGTTTGCTCTTCCATATACTCCTGCAGCACATTAAGATTTATACTGTTAATCCTACTAAAATTATGTCTTTAGTGTTTCCCAAAAGTCTGCTCTCTCCTCAAGGACAGATTACACTACTTCATTGTAGATCCCCAATTCTTAGCACCACTGCCTGCAGACAGTAGGGTACAATAAATATTTTTAGATTTTATGAATGAACAATATTCCTTATGATTTGACATTTTCCATTTCACAAGACTGTAAAATTACTATTCTTTGTGTCAGAGGCTGTGATAAATACTACAGGTACAATACGTTATGGTTGGAAGCTTTAACAGTAAAATTGTTTGCAGTGTCAGCAGGGAAGTAAAGTGAGTTATGAAGCTTACCAGTCAAGGGGTTTGGATGCAAGATACATCTCATTCTAGTCTCTTGGTCTTTAGCATAATCAGGGTGACCATACAGTTATCACATGGGTACAACATTGATAGTAGAAGTGGGCATTTTTAATAATTATACTTTTACATAAGTACAGACCAGGACTGTGCCAGTAAAGCAAGTTCGTTGTCACTGTAGGTATCTTCTGGGTTATCCTAATAAACTGTCTAGAGTTACATCCCTGGTTTAACTAACCCATGCAATGTGCTCAAGCCTCTGCTGCGTGAGAAATCTCACATTTGTCCTAATTGAAACAGCTAAGGGACATGTTGCCAGTCCTTTTCCTGAAGTAACTCTCTAAACTTAGTGGTAGCTGTGTCTTAGTGACAGTAGCAGGTGAGAGAGGCAGTTAAGCAGTATTCAATTGCTCAGTGAAAGTTTTGGCACCTGAATTTGAACATGAAGAATGCTAAGCGGGGAGCTGAAAGATTTCCAGATCAACTGAATTGCTTAAAGCTGCCAAGTTGGCCTGAGAGCCTTCCTTTGTGAGTGAGATATGGATGATAGCTGAAACCACCCCTTAGCTGGAAAATGCAATTTAAGCATATGTTTAAAAAGTGATGATTAAAATACTACTTTTTGTGGAGATCTTTGGTGTTCCTGAATCCACAGCTGTGCCCAGTGCTTAGCTGTGCAGAGGGTGATTATCTTTCAATGACAGGATGGTAGCTCCCCAATCACGACAGTGTAGGCTTTGGCCTTGGCAAGAGCTTAGGAGGTGAAAGGGGAGGACTTGTATATTAGTAATAAAGGTGAAAATCCCTGACACCTAAAGGTGTTGAAATTCTGGTTCACTTACTTATCTTGTTTTGGCAAAGGTCCTATATTAAATGGAAGAGGATATGTTCACATTACTAAAAAAAAAAAACTCTTTTCTCCAAATTTATGCCCATCATCTACATCTACAGAATATAGTAACTTGTAGTCAACAAATTCATTGAAAGAATACCACAGTCATTGCTATTATAATGACTTTGGATCAGAATTAGAAATTCTTATATATTAATGAAAGTTTAGAAAATGGATTACTTTTAACACATGCCATATCAATAAACATATAGAGATGGCTACAAGAAACAAATTTAAAGACAACTTCATCACGCTGAAGTTGATCAAACCCTAGACTCTCAGTGTGATATCCCATCTTATCCTTCATCTAGTATAATATTAGTGTATTTTTAAGAATATACTACTTAGTTGACAGCAGGTGCATTTGTAAAATGATATTATTAATTTTCTAATTCCAACTTCTAGGTTGGAGATGTAAGGATGATTTGAGACTGGATTCCTTCAAGATAAAAACAACAAACTAAAATATATGAAATTGTAGTGACTATACAAGTCAATTGCTCTAGCTACATGCCGTTACCTTTTGAGGAAAAATAGTTCACTGTGTGCAAAAAAGAAAGTGACCCGCTGCTTGGCATAAAGAACTCTAATTGAGCACTGGATGTAGCTCAGTGGTAAAGCACTTGCCTAGCACACCCAAGGCCCTGGGTTTGATCCCCAGCACTGAAAAAGAAAAGACCAAAACAAACAAAACAAACAAATAAACAAAGAACTGTAATTGATAGGATGAGTATAATGTAGTCAAGAAGCAAATTGGTTTATACAACTTATGACTCTCCTTAGCTAAACAGCAACAGGTATTTCACGTCCAGAATAACTGAGGGATTTAGAACAGGACTTGGGGGAAAAAAATCACTCCTCCAATGTCATAAAAGAAAAGAGCACTGGTTATGAATGCCTTCCTACTGAGTATTAAATTGCCTGGATTCACACACAGCTCCCCTATATACTAGTTGTGCGACTTGAGGAAGATACCTAGCTTCACTCTTCCATCTTTAAAACAGGAATAGCAAAAAATAACCAATGTGTATGGTTTTTGGGAGGACTGGATGAGATTACACTTAAAAGCATTTAAAGTATTGGCAATAAATATAAAATAAAAAATCAATAAATATTATAATTATTAGAAGCCCAATTATTTGATATTATGGCTACAATGTTTATTTCCCATTGTGCTTGACTTGAGTTAATAACATCTGTGAATGCTTGTATTTCAGATTCAGGTTCACTACGAACATTCTGACCTTCAACACTGACTTGTCCCTAGGTCAAGGAGCTCTGGAAACAAGGTACATTGAGTGCCCCACTTTCCCAAGGTGCCTCAGTGAGCCCTAGTCCTCCTACTCCACTTGGGCCTACCATTGTTTGTTCAGGGGAACTAATGGGATCGCAGCACCAGAGCGGAACCAGAGGCCATGGATGATCATATTTCTCAGGAATGCATTATAAATCTTGTTTATCTCTGTTGCTATGTTTTTTTAAACTATTTTTTTCTTTTTCTGTATTTTTATTCTAAAGCAAAAATCAATAAAGAGGCCAGGTTAAATGTCACAAGATGTGGGTATTAAATTTCCCTGAGAAACCATATATTTGGATGGTGAATTAGCCCCAAGACCTCCTACCAAACTCTAAGAACATCTCGTCCTCTCTTGCAGGCGCATCCTTCTTTTCTTCCAATAACTTTAACCACAAGAATACTCATCACTTTCCGCTTGGGTTGCTTCTCTTCTATTTTACTTCTCCAGCCCTTCCAATGTATTTATAGCCAGTTCCTCAAATTACATTACTCTTGTTTGAAATTCCAAAACTGATGGGCTGAATAGAGAACTAACTAAGCGGACTTGAGTAGGAATTTTGACTCTTCTGACAACTTTCTATATCTTGTTCCTATTACTAATCTCCCTGAGTTCCATTTGTATAAAGATGGGGAAATAGTAAACTCACCTGAGTTGTTTGAGTTGTTTCATATGATTGTTATAAGGACAAAATAAAATATCAGATAGCAAGCACTACTATTTCTGAGGTTATTTACTCATTGTTAAATCCATTTATATACAATTTCATCTTGCTGCAAACATTTAAAAAAATAAAGTACTTGTGACATTGTTTTCCTTCTGAAATTATATGCTCAAATTGAGCCAGTCTCTTTTAGTTTCTAAAATAGAATGTATTTTTAGAACAGCTTTAGGTTCATAGTAAATTTAGTAGAATGTACAGAAACTCTTTTTTTTAAATATTAAACTAAAATATGACAAAAGTATTTCCTGATTTGTTCCCACAAAGAAAGGGAATGGTCTTTCTTTGCTAGCCTAAGCTTTTATTGTTCATTTCCAGTAAGTGAAAAGTAAACAGCTGGGTAGAGCCCTCACACACCCCTCTTGAGACCTAGGTCCACTAAGTATGTAAGTATGTTTAAAAGTTATTTGCATGGCTGATGCTCTGGCCAATTTCTAACCTCTACAGCATTTTTAAAATTTAATTTTAGAATTTATTTTAATTAGTTGTACATCACAGTAGAATGCATTTATGCACTTTGATACATCATACATAGATGGGGTATAATTTTTCATTTTTCTGAGTGTACATGTTGTAGAAACACATGGGTCACAGTCTATATATATATATATATATATATATAGAGAGAGAGAGAGAGAGAGAGAGAGAGAGAGTGAGTCTGTTTCATTCTACTATCCTTCCTATCCCCATATTTGCTGACCATCAGAAAATTTTATTTATCACATTTGGTGAAGAGCTAGACTAGACTGTTTAATAATTATGAATCTGTTTGCTAGAAAATCTTGTCACTGGAATAAGTCATTTCTAAGTCACTGGTGTTTTCTCCTTTCATTCCCCTTTCTCCTAACTGGGAGCTGCTTCGATAGCATCCTGATACAAAGCACAATGAGATCATTGGATATTGATTTAAAAAGTTAAGAACAGTCATAATAAGTCGTCTCATCATGTCAACATGTCACTATCAGGGGCATAAAGGAGAATAAGACATTGTCCCTTCTCTCAGGGAATTTACTATTTATTTTGAGTCAGGGATTGTACTAGTTGCTTTATATTTGCTGAAGCATATATAGGTAGGTCTTATGTTTTGCCCCATTTTATTGAGAAGAAAACTAAGGATCCAAGAGAGTAATAGTTTCTGAACAGGCTAGAAACGTGAGATACAGTGAGATGAACTTTTTGTCCAAATTCATACAAATGTGTCTCTCGCATACCCTCGCTGGTGACCCTCTCTCTATAGCATATAGAGGTCAACCTAACTGTTCCCTAGTGGAGTAAATGCCTCAGAAATTCAAATCATTGGTGATGCAAGAAATACCTACCCACTGCAGCATTTCTGCCTCTTTAGTTTCACTCTGGGGGAGTATATGAGAACTTGCTGCTGGCATGGCCATCTTGTCTTTGGTCATGTTTGAGACCTTTTTCAAAGACTTGGTTAGGACAGTGTCTTAGGGATTCTTTCCTTCTCAAATATTTTCCTTTATTTCTGATTCATGCCAGCGAATCAGAATTTCCAAATAAACAAGCAGAAAGTACATTGGAATGACTTTCTGCCCGGGGTTCTGATTGCTCTCACAGATGACATCTTAGGTCCGTCTCACCACACATTATTTTTTTGAATCTTTTCCTCTAACTCAAGTATCTCTGGTAACCAAATTTCAGTAACTTCCCCAAGGCCACCTGAGGTTTGGAAACCAAACGGGCACTTCTAAGTCTGTTGTGGACATTCCAAGGCACACAAGCACGAAGCTGAGGTCAAACACCATCAGAGTGGGGGTTGGGAAAGGGGAGGAATGAGAGGTTCATGTCTTTCCATTGTACTGGAATTTAGCTGGAATGACTGAAGGCAATTTCATTTTAAAATCTTTCCCCCCTGTCACCTCATTAACACCTCCAATGAAAGACAGCTGTGAGACTGTTAACTCTTTGCTTGCACGTTCTTGAAAGTGTTATTGGCTGGGATCTCTAGTCCTTGTGAGAAGATACCCTGCTGTCACCAATCTGGGTATCTGAAGCTTGAAATGAGGGTTTTTCTAAGACCCATATTTATACCCTAATAGTGTGCGATTCCACAGAGCGAGATGTGTACTTCTGCCAGGTTTTGCATATTTTGAGCTCTGACTCCATAAGCTGCAGTATGTTGGTTTATCTATTTATTTTTTTTAACTTGGCTGCCTCAAATTCTTTTTGGAAATAAAACGAGAGCGTATGTGAACATTCATTAATTTATTCACTCTTTCATTTGCTCACTCACACGTTTAATAAATCACACTGGAGAAGTGCCTATTTTATGCCAGGCGCAACACGTCACCATCAGGGATATAAAAGAGCATAAGATGCTGTTCCTTCCCTCAAGGAGTTTACTATTTAATGTAATTTAAAACATTTTTTTTTCAATATAACATGATAAAAGTAACTGTGAGAATGAAGATGAGAATCTGTAAATCAGAGTAGACTAAGGGAGGTCAGGGAAGATAGAAGAAACTATTTCAGCTGTTTTGAAAAATAAGCAGGAGTTAGCTATATGCAGAAGAGCTGAGATGGAAAAGCAATATGTACAAAAAAACCAAGAGAGAATGCTTTGGGAATGATGTAAAAGACTAGCTTTCGGTGTAGTGTAGTGAGTTTTGATGCAGTGGATTCCGTGGTGTGTGATCCCTCACTTCAGGTTTGAAACGCATGTTCTTTCAGTTTTGGGGAGTAATGATGACTGTACCATCTCAGCTGAACACCTTTGGGGAATTGTCACTAAGCAAAGGAAGCTTTCTCGTCCTAGTTCTTGTACCTTCTCCCAGGACAGTTGTGCACCTAAAACACACAGGTGTAAAAACTGGGTTCCCTTATTTCAACAGACAATTCTAAAAATAATTCCATTTCAAAAGCTTCCAGTAAGACCTTCTGAAGCTTCTGCCTCACCTTCTCCTTCTGTCTATTCTTTCTTTCCATACCTTTTACAGCTGATGTGTCCTGGAAGATGCTGTAAGCATGGATCAAATAAATAAACAAATTCTTAAAAAGTGGCATGCTCAAATGGAAAAACTCTATATGGCCATAAAGTCCACCAGCTGAATGTGTTCATTAGAAGAGCCTGGACATCTCATTTATTTAAGTGATCAGAAATATGCTGGTGAGAGGCTCCAGCATTCAATGATGGCCAATGGTTGGCACTGCAGTTAGAAAATTCAGCTGATAAATATGATGGTGATAAAAGTCCATGGAATATAGGCCAGGTGGTGATGGGTGACTACCAGAAGCAAGGATATTTTTTATTCTAAATGGAAAATTTGGAGTGTTAGCTTAGTTGGGGAGTTATGGAAATAGTTAATGGGATAGTGTTTCCAGGGGAAAAATAGATGGGGTCAGAGTTATTGCTTAATCTACACAATCAAAAGCAATAAAAGATAGATGATCAGAAAGTTGAACACTGTTAACCTTCAGCCTAGTCTCTAGACCTGCGATAGTTTTTGGACCTAGAACTCTGAAAGAATTGCCAAGTCTCCAGCAGAAATTGAAAGAGGAGGGGAAAATTAATTATGGTTCATGTATGGGTCAGCCCGATATATGGATGTAAGTAAAAAATGGACTATAGCTGCACTGCATTAAAGTCCCAACCAGCAGTGACCTTAATGGAGAAAGTAGTAAGAAGAAATCCTTCTAGTGAACAAAGCTCCTAATGGTATACCTAGTCAAACACTGTGTGGAAATAAAAGTGGTCCAAGATAAAAATACATAAAACCCATGAGAAGGGGTAAATTGCTTTATTGGTTGGCCAGAGGCCTAAAGAAGAAATATTAGAATTGTGGCACAAAGTGATCTTGAAAAGAGATATATGTAGACCTAAGGGAGTCCATATAAAAGTACTTATCTTTGGACAACATGCTAAGCATCCACCAAGGAAAAAGCAATAAACAACACAAAGACATCAGCTAGATCTCTCATCAGCCACCCCAATGTTGGCTCAGTAGATAGATGTTTCAATGGAGTAGATATATTGGCAAGAAAGAGAATCTTCATGGACTCCTTTGCATGGACTTTTACTCACCAAAGCTGACCTAGCTACTTTTGGCTGATATCAAGTGTATCAGCAACGTAGATCAATGATCAGCTGCTGACATAGTACCATTCTTTGAGGATATCAACTGTATAGTGGCAAGTTGATTCCATTGAAACCCTCCAACCTTGAAAGAAGCAACCATTCATCTTGATTGCAGTCATAACATATTGGGTATGAGTTTGATTTAGGCAAGGCCTTTGTCACCATTACAGTGCAGGTACACCAATGAGGAATTCTATATAATATCAGTGGACATATTTTGGCAAAAAATTGTAACAGTGGGCATATGGCCATGGAATCCATGGAACTTATCTGAGCTACTAACCTAATAGACCTAAATGCCTACAACTGAGCTCCAACTTGGAGATTATAGCCG
Organism: Marmota marmota marmota; assembly: GCF_001458135.2. Taxonomy (NCBI): domain Eukaryota; kingdom Metazoa; phylum Chordata; class Mammalia; order Rodentia; family Sciuridae; genus Marmota; species Marmota marmota. Next base: position 6,542,795 of record NW_026000103.1, read on the forward strand.
TGACAATGAGACACCATCCCCCCATGATGTGATACCTACTCTACATCAATGATGAATAAATACTTTGTTCATGGTAGGAGAATACATTGGCCTAAGAACATAAGAGTAGAAATAAATGGATTCTTTTATTGTCATTCTCAATGAACTACTTGGGAGATGTGTACTTTCTCCTTGCACAACTCTGGGATCATTGTGTTTAGAATTCTTGTTTTTCCAGGAGGAGCACTTATCATGGAAGACACAACATCTGGTCACTTCAAGCATCATCCTGCCTGGGGTAATTGCCCCTGATCATCAGGTGGTGGTAGGGCTGCTATCACATTAGGGATACAGAGAACTGTGTTTTGCACACAGGTGATCGATCCATGGAGCATCCCTTAGTGCTTCTCTACTATAGAACAGTGCAGCAGAAAAGGATTGGGGAAGATTCAGGAGACTAAGGGCTCAGACTTCTTAGGGTTGAAGTTCTGAGTCTTCCCATTAGTAAGCTGTCTAGACCAGCAGAGGTGCTCACTGACAGTAAGAGGAATCCAGAGAAGGTGATAGAGGAGGGGACAATGAGAATCAATTTCAATACTGAGACCTGCTACAGTGGTGGGGTTTGAAGCCTGTCCACTTCCTCTTAAACTCTTTTACCACCACATTTGGTTCATATTCTCCCTTGGCCAAATTCTGCATTCCTTTTTCATTATAATATCCATAAAGAAAAAGACCAGCCAGAATCCATAATTTGCTGTCTCAAGAACTAATTATATGAGGCAAGTGGGTCTGAGAAGTACAAGGGGTGGATGGAAGTGAGTGCTTTATGATATTACCCAGATTCCACTTGAGGGTTAGGATAATGATGCCCAGCAACTGGACATGCTGGTGATCCCAGGATTTCAAATGGGCCCCAACCCTGGTAATTTTCCTCAGCCAAAGACAGAATCTTACTCATATTCCCCCTTTTTCCCCATAGGCAGCCTGAATATAATAACTGGACAATGTGGATTTAGATGTCTATTCCTCTTGCCTCAACAAGACCACTTCAAATCCAGTGCTCCCTCTAGAATTGTCTGTGGCCTCTTTTACCACCACATTTAGTTCATATTCTCCCTTGGCCAAATTCTGCAGCCTTTTTCCATTATAATATCAAGAGTACTCTCTGGGCAACCTCCTGTGTGCGTATGTATCAGAGTCTCAGAGACTGATTTCTTTTGACCCCAACCTAGGGCTAAATAAAGGGTGTGTATGAGTTAAGGCAAAGGTTACTCTATTGTTTCTGATAGACCTAAATAGAAAACAGCTTCAGAAAAAGGAGCTTATGGTATAGTAGTTCAGATGGTTTAGGCTGGCAAACAGCTCTGCTGTATGTGGTTTCTCAAGGATCTGGTTTGCTACTATTTCATTGATCCGCAGCTCCCTTGAGTGTTCATTTGATTGGTTAAAACTTTTCCCCACTCCGTATTCTAGCCCATAGGAAAGGCAAAAAGTACGGAGGCACACATGTGTATTGATTTACAGCTCAGAACTGGAAGAGGCCCACCCTTTCAACGTGCATTGGGAGAACCTAGTCCTACCTGCAGACTTATGTGTCTATCTTAAGTGTTATTAGAGAAAGGAGAACATATTTTGGTGAGCAACATTTGCAGCACAGCAGAGGCTAGGGTGGAAAGCAGGAATCATTTCATGTATAAACAGAATGCTAAGCTAAAATGTTCAACTGATCTTTTGAAAATTGTGGAAAGCCATGAAGCAGGGCAAGGATTGGATAATGAATAATTTGTAAAATAATTTTATTGTGAGATAAGCCTAGCAACTAATCATGTAAAAACATTTTCCCCCCACAACCTCACCAACATTTATTGTTGCTTATATTATTGATAATCACCATTCTGACTGGAGTAAGATGAAATCTTAGAGTAGTTTTGATTTGCATTTCTCTAATTACTAGAGATGTTGAACATTTTTTTTCATATATTTGTTGATCAATTGTATTTCTTTTTCTGTGAAGTGTCTGTTCAGCTTCTAAGCCCATTTATTGATTGGGTTATTTGGTTTTTTGGTGTTAAGTTTTTTTGAGTTCTTTATATATCCTGGAGATTAGTGCTTTAAGGTGCATAGGTAAAGATTTGCTCCCATTCTGTAGGCTCTCTCTTCACATTATTGATTATTTCCTTTGCTGAGAAGAAGCTTTTTAGTTTGAATCCATCCCATTTATTGATTCTTGATTTTTACTTCTTGCACTTTGGAAGTCTTGTTACGGAAGCTGACTTATAAAGATTTGGGCCTACTTTTTCTGGTGGGGTTGTAAATTGGTACAACCATTATGGAACATGGAATGGAGATTCCTCAGAAAACTTGGAATGGAACCACCATTTGATCCACTTATCCCATTCCTCGGTTTACATCCAAAGGACTTAAAATCAGCATACTACAGTGACACAGCTACATCAATGTTTATAGCAGCTCAACTCACAATAGCTAAACTATGGAACCCACTTAGGTGCTCTTCAACAGATGAATGGATAAAGATAATGTGATGTATATACACAATGTAATGTTACTCAGTCTTAAAGAAGAATGAAATGATGGTATTTGCCTATAAATGGATGAAACCGGAGAATATCATGCTAAGCAAAATAAACCAATCCAAAAAAACCAAAAGGCTGAATTAAATGTTTTCTCTGATTTGCAGGTGCTAATTCATAATAAGGGAGCGGGGCAGGGGGTTAGGGAAGAATAGTTACTTTGGATTAGGTAGAGGGGAGTGAAGAGTGGGGAGGGATATGGAGGTAGGAAGAATGGTAGAATGAATCTGACATTATTACACTATGTATATATATGAATAAATGACTGATATGATTCTATATCATGTACAACCAGAAAAATGAGAAATTATTACTCCATTTATGATGTGTCAAAGTGCAATCTCTGTCACATATAACTAATTAGAACAAATAAAAAATTATTTTTAAAAAACTACTTTTTTTCCTCTGTATCTAATATGACAGATGTAATCTCTAGTCTGAAAGTAGTCAATTTCTCCACCTTCTTCTTGTAAGGAGGAACAACCTGAGGGAAAAACAGATGTTACTGTGCCAGAAAACTGTGGATGAGTTGTTCTCAACCTCTCTTTGGAAGAAGAATTAGCAGAGCAGTTTCCTCTTTCCCATTTCCCAAACACAAGGGCTGGGCCTGAAGATGAGGCTTTACTGAATTACAAAATACTGAGAGCTCTCTAATCATGGAGGAGCTGGGGGAAAAGAGGGTTTTGGGCTCATTTAGGTCTTATCAAAAGACCTGAGCTTGGCCTAACCCTGATTCTGCCTCTACATTTATAACTTTCCCAAATTGCTTGGTTTCTCTGGCATTCATCTCTAAATTACAATGTCTGATGAGATAATCTGGAACTTTCTCTTCAGCTGAGAAAATTAAAAAAGGGTCTTAAAACTGAAGCTTGGAACAAGCAAGATTTAAAGCTCAAGAAATTTCTGTGGAATTTAATAAAATTTTGATTCTTAGTTTAGCAAAGTAAATCATTGCTTGGCCCTCAGCCCACATAGGAAAACTACCTTCTAACATCACAAGGAGCACAACAATCAGCCCGGGGAGATTTCTGTGGCCCTCTGATTGACTGTCTAAGCGAGCAGATGAGTTTTCTTTTTATCTGCTTGTTCCAGATGCCAATTCCACTGAATGATGAGTGAAGGGGAAATTCCAAGAGAAGGCCCCTGGACAGCCAATGGCCTCCCGGAGTCCATCTCATATATCATAAAGGTTCAGGGATGCAGACGCCACGATGATACATCCAGCGTGCTGCTTTCCTCGTGGTGTTTTGATGTCTATGGGAAAAGAATCATGAGAGATTGGCCGTTTAAACCGGAGCAAGCCAAATCTCGCTAAATCGGCATTCAGTTTGGGCAGCGGAGCACATTCTCAGTTTCATGCAGCTGCCTCCGGAGTGACAGACACATTTCCACAATTCTGGCCTGGTTCAGAGGGGAAGAAAAGCCGTTCCTGCCTTTGACTGCTGGGGCTGAGGGGACCAGATCGGAGTGAGAGGCTGAGGCCAATGCGATGAACTGAGCTGGAAATTCACCAGAACTCCCTGGCTCCCGTTGGCAAAAAACCCATGTGACCTCCTGTAACTACTCGTGACCCTTCATTTTCTACACCTTAAACAAATAAAGTAGCACCTGCTCCAGGCTCAGCCTCGAGTGGCTTTAATAAACCCTAGCTGTTGGCTGAAGGGCAAGAATTACGCATTTGTGATTAGAATCCACGGGAACAAGGGGGAGCGCCTACACGGGCAACACACGGACGGCAAATCCTTCCTTTTCAGATATTTTTGAAAGGCCGATTTACTTCTGAAGTTTAATTTCCCCCAGATTAGTGATCGCGTCAGCACTTAAAATGCTAGCAGGGAGAAAGAATCAGTATCATGTTTGTCTTTAACATGGGAGGCTAGGACACCTGGCCCTCTGTTAATACTGGGACACTGTACAAGAGCACACTGGGGTACAATACAGTGCTTATTCTGAATCGAAATCCATCTGTACTCTACAGTAGGAAGACAAAAGAGGATTGTTAGCACTTCAAGGCACCTTGACACAGTCATACCGTTGGACCCTTTTATTAATTGCCCCATCTGCTAAGTGAGAGCTCTCTGACACAGGTTGGTGCAGAACTCTTAAAGCCCTTAGTCTGCTTCCTATTGGTTCCACATGTGTTTGTATTTGTTCTCAGTAGGCAGAGATTCCAGAGAGAAAATGAACCGCTGCAGATCGATTGCAGTATCAGTCATGCAGAAGACACGGTGAAGCGTGCCATTTGATTTTGATCTAGTGTTAACCCTTGGGAAGCAGCTGTCCCTGCTTCCTAGGCTTTTGTTTGCTTGTTTTTTTTTTTTTTTTTTTTTTTTTTTTTTTT
>NW_026000103.1:6547713-6570118 GCF_001458135.2 Marmota marmota marmota
GGGGTGGGGGGGGAGACAGAAAGAGAGAGAAAAATGGGAAAAGAGCAAAAGTATCTCATGGCCAAACTAAATTTTTCCTCTTAATTCTGCCCCTTGAGTTCCCTGTTCCTTTTTTTTTTAACTCTATGAGCCTAAAGCTGCAGACCATGAGGTGAAGGGTAAGCCCTGACTTCAACACACAGAGGAGAGCTTAAGCTACAGAACTGGTGTAGTACATTTTCTTTTTGGCCCCTGGAGTCTCATTTTCTGCCCCATGACCCTGGTGAAGATCTTGAGCCTTGCTCTGCTTACTTAAGCAGGCCTGTCCCTCTCCTATCCTATTTCTCCTGTAGGAGTGCAGTCTCTTGGGGCTCCTGCTATTAGGAGATAGCCCAAAGTGGTTTACATTAAAGGTGGTTTATGGGTTCACATAAATGTAGGGGGTAGGAGTAAGGCTGGCTTTGGATTGAGTGAATTTAGGAACTCCAAAGTCCCCTGGCTTGGATCTATCTCTGCATTTTCTAATTCTGACTTCATTCTCAGATTCCATATGGTACCATGACGGTGGCGTTACTCCCTTCCAATTTAATGTCTGGGTGCAAAGAGACTGTTTTCTCTTAGTAGCCTACCAAAGTGTCTCATTGAGTCTGACTTAGGTCAGTTCTCAGGTCTACATGATCCAATACTGTGACGAGGGGAATGAAACTCTCTGGCTAAGACTAAAGCCATCCTATTCCTAAAGTTGAGACAGAAGTCATTCTGGAGTCCACGGGCTAATATTTGGGAAAAGATTTTTTCCTAAAATAATAATATGGGTCCTATTATCAAAGGAAGAGGGCATAGAGGTTTTCTATCCAAACAATAACCCCAAAATTATCTATTGAGAGTCTTAGACATTCAAAAACAACAGTGATAACTTGCTCAACAAACTCCATAAAGTGGAAGTGTGTTTGTGTGTGTGTGTGTGTGTGTGTGTGTGTGTAAGGACACTGGTCAAACTGCTTTTGGAATTAGATGTCAGCTCGGATTCTAATTCTAGCAGTTACTAGTTATTTGACTTTTTGACAAGTTATTTAAAATTTTGTATTCATTTAGATTTATGCCATAAAGGTTTGGGGCTGGATTATACCAGCATAATTTCTAAAGAAGTAAATAAGCACTTTATTAATGACCTCATTGTTTTCTGTTCTTGTTTACTCTTGCCATAAATAAAAAACGTTTCATGATACTTACAAAATTGTTTGAAAATTTGATGTACTCTCAGCCAGTATTTTGAGAGTTGTCCAAACTCCTACTTCCCCAAATTTCCTCTGTACTTCAGAAGGACAAACTGCTCTTCCTCAGCAGGTTCATCTTGCCCACTGTTGCAGACCCTTCTTGGGAGAATAAGTTTTGCTAAAGTGTACTCATAATGAGTGTGTATGTATGAAGGATGAGATGATTAGTCTATTCAGTGAAAACATCTCTGCTGCATTAAGTTTATGTCCTGTCACAGGAATCTATTAGTCCACAGAACTTTCACCTTCCCAAATGTTTCAACAGCTGGGATGCAAAGTCTCATTCAGAGACAAATGTGTGCACCATATTTACAGTCTGAAATTCAATCTTCAAGCATCACTTGATTAGAATGAATATTATAGTGCATTGTAATTCTTTTCATTTAAGCAGCAGCCAATAAATTTATAGCACAAACTATCCTCTATCCCTATAGCATATTCAAAAGGTATCAGTTAATGTCATATTAACCATTTAATATCTAAATATTTATGAAAATATTTAGGTGCCTCAGCCATGTAGAGTACCCCAATATGTACAAGGCTGGTACACACACAAAAAAAATCACATACATACTTTGTGACCTGTAGAAACACATTTTTTATTCTTCTTAAACTAGTGCTTCATAGGAAAGTCTCTATTACAAAACCAGCTTCTCTAAGAAATGCCCTGTTAAGCATTTTGCATAGTGTTTGGCATGTATAAAGAGATCAATTAGGCTGAGCTATATTAAAATTATTATTATTATTCTTACTTTAGTTATCAAATGGTACCAATGGAAATGTTAATTTATTGAATATTTTTTTACTATTCTAAACTGAGAAGCATGTAGGTCCTATCCACATTTTGATGAACCACGCAGACTGTCTCCTTGACCCAAAAGAATTGAAAGTACTATTATTCTTGTAAAGGAATCTGAAATAAATGAATCTCTTTTGTGGAGGTTTATAAGTTTCTTTTCCTTGAAAATTTGTAAACTCTAGGGAATCTGCCTTCTAGAGAAGTGTGGATCTGGCTAAATGGTCATGGCTCCCTTCCCACCCTGTTCAGGACACTCTGGTCTTCTTAACTAACTCTTCTTTGCCCCCTTTTATGGAAGCTGTACCACTGTTGAACATGCCATATCTTTTACATTACTGATTGTGCTTACTGTTCTTTCTTGGCCTGTCCCTGCCAGGAAGGAAGCTTCATGAAGTTAGGGGTTCTTGTCTCTTTGTTTGATGAATGTACCCTAGGCATCCTGGGCACTTTTTTTTTTTTTTTTTTTTTTTTTGCATATAATCTCCACCTCTTATACCTGAGCCTACACCCTACCTTTGATGCAGCCTTTCTGTATTTTGCTTACATCAATCATCAATGTATCAGCAGATTTAAATGTGACAAAAATGCCAAAATAATAGTAACTTTGTCAAGATTATAGTTCACCTTTTCTGACATAAAAATGATGCAAAGTTCAGAGGACTGGTATGGTGGCGGTGTAGGGTCATTGGGGATGCTGGCATTTTTTAGCTCTGCTATTTCTATGCATAGTCCTTCTCCACGTGATCCAAGGTTGTGGCTGAATATAAGGCCCAATGTCCTTGCTCCAGGCTAGCAGGAGCCAGAAAGGACAAGGAAAGGAAGGGCAAAGGCAGCTCCTCTGCAACACTTCTGTAATTTTAAGCCCTGAACTTTGTCTTGTGGTCATAACTATCTACAAAGTAGGTCTGTAAATCTAGCTTTTATTCTGGATGGCCATGTGGTCAGAAAATGTGTGGGGTTTTATTACTATGAACAAAGGAAAGAATGGATATTAGGCAGGCCATCAGCATTCTCAGACCACACCACTCTCATGATACTCACGAACTAGAGACTGGAATATTACAATCATTAAGCACTGCAACTTTCTTCTCTACAAGTTTCAAATGCTAACTTAATTATTTAAAATAGTTTTCCTTCCATTCCCTAGCTCAAATACTTGAGATAGCTTCCAATTAATAAGTGGAAAAATTCCAAACCCATTATCCTGGCATTTCAGGAAGTTGTGTTGCATGCTAGAGGGAATTGGGCTGAGAAATCCCTGAATACAAGAGTTACTACTTCTGATCTCTGTGTTGGATGAATGCCTCCTGCCAGTAAGGCCTGCCTGGTCTTATTCATGTAGCTACAACCAAAGGAGAGATAGCTGGATCAGAGTGTCCCAGATGGCCTCATTCATATCTGGCAGTATCTGGTGGCAGTTGGCTATGGTGGCTCGATTCTCTTCCTGTCCTCCAGGAGGCTAGCCCAGCTGCTTATTCTATTGTGTTATCAGGGAAGTGTTTCAAGTTGTAAAAACTGAGCTCACAAGGACTTGGTGGTCTTCTAGCTTTGGAAGTCAAATCACACCACTTCTGCTACAATTTGGTCAGAATGCCAGGAGACCAGGAGGCCAGGAGGCCAGTCCTGAATCAAAGGTTAGAGAAGTAGCCTACACTTCATTTTTGGAGGAGAGACATATTGAAAAGGGAAATGCTTTTGCATTGGTTTAATGACCCCCTCAAAACTGAAGTTGAGGGTTGCATGGTGATGCATGCCTGTCATCCATGCTCCTTAGGAAGCTGAAGTAGGAGCACAGAGAGTTCAAGACCATCCTGGGCATCATAGAGAGACCCCACCCCGTCTCAAAATCAGTAAACAAGAAACATCAAAACGAAACACAAAAACTCAGGTTGAAATTTAATCCCCATTGTGAAGTTGGAACAGGAGGGACATTTAAGAAGCTCTGCCTTTGTTAGTGGATTAATCCATCCATGGATTAATCATTTAATGAGTTATCCCCAGAGTGGATCTGTTACAAAAGTCAGTTTGATTCAGTCTCTTGTATGTGTCCTTATCATGTGATATCCTGTCCCACAGGGGGACTCTTTAGAGGGTCTCTGCCAGCAAGAAAGACCTTATCAGATGTGCTCCCTGACCTTGGATCTCCCAGCCTCCAGAACCAAAAGATGAATAATCCTTTGCTCTTCAAAAGTTATCCAGTCTGTGGTATTCACTTGGAGCAACAGAAAATAGACTAAGACAACTCTCCAGGACAGGAGGAATTTCTACCCATTTTTGCAATTCACTGTAGTAGTTTATGATCTTGAGCAAACCACTTCATACTACTGAAATTTTCGTTTTTCTTTTCTGGATAAACAGGGCTAGTAACTGTGCTATGGTATTTTGAAAAATAAATATTATCAGGCATATTAAGTGTCTATACCAAAAAGATTTGGCCAATAGTCATTCTATCTCCCTTTAAGGTTCTCCTAGATCCTGCCACAGATCCCAAAGCATGTGTGTGGATACTGCACTCCTGGTAATCTTTTCATGGCCTTTTGAACCCACCACTGCGGTTCCAACTGTGTTTCTGTCATTTACTTTACCTAAAATAGTTTTCCTTCACTTCTTAGTCTGAAAAAAACCTTATCCATATTTTAGGGTAGCAAGTTCCACATCCATAATTAACACTGGGTCCTCTGATCATCCCAGTTTCTCAGTTGTCTAAATTGTAGCAGTGCTTGTGATTTACACCACTATTTAGCTCCTTGATTATATGAAGGTTTGTGTGATTTTTGCATTGGCCTGTGGAGGTACTTAATAATAATAATCTTTGCCTATCTCACAGCCTATGACTTATCTCACAGCAGGACTTATTATACTATCTCCCAAAGGATAGAGAAAGTAGGGCAGAATGGTGAAATACAGACTTGAAAGTTTAATCCCAACCCTAGTTTTAGTCTTTAATGTTTAATAGCTGTGTAAACATTATCCAGTCACTTAACTTTTCTGAACCTTAGTTTCAGAATCATTAAAATGATAAAATTCTGAACCTGCTTAGTGGAGTTGTTGTAAGGATCAGATAAAAGTATAGATAAGGTATTTTAAGTATTATAAAGCATCACCTAAATGTTTGGCCTTTTGTGATATGTTTAATGAATAATCATTGAACAAATGCTAAATACATATGCAATATAAGAAAAGAGATCTACCGAATTTATTTGTGCAATAACATGGATATTCTTTTAATTAATTCTAAAAATGGAAACTAGAATAGCATAGTTTTGGCAACAACATCTTTTTGGGTTCAAGCTGAATGACTCCACCATATCCAACTGAAATTCTAATATTTTCCATATAGTTAGCAAGACAGAGACCTGAGAGAACCACAATTATTCTAAAATTTGTTTTTGTTACAAAGTTTCTTTTAGAGAAAGTATTTTGTCTGAGCCTACATTTTCAATTGTTTCACAAGTTGGATGTTAAGTGTGGTTACAATTGTGCAGAGCTCTCTTAAGTACATCCCTAGAGGTCTTTCCTTCCAGCTCTGATGCATTAAATTGACTGGATCAAACTGAGGCTAAACTTGCAAAAATGTAACTTGCCTAGGCACCCTACAAAACTGTACCTGCATACCTCAGTGGCTATTTTTATTAGTTTTAAGTATTGCCAGGGATAGAGAGCTATGAATTTGCAGTGTCACTCTTACCTGAAGGAAAGTTTTTTGTTTTGTTTTGTTTTCTTTTCTTTTTTGGTGTTTTGTTCTAAACACGGGTGGTTCAGAGCTGGTTGATGTCATTTTGATGACAATTCTTTCTTCCACTCCTGCTTTCTTAAAAATGATGTCTGGAAAGAAAACCAGGACCTCTCTTGGACCTCTTGCTTCCAAAAGAGGGTCTGTTTTTTTCCCTTTCCAGACATCCTTTTTATTATAATTTTCAGAGTTCAGAGAATTTAGGCCTCAAACTGAACAGAAATCTCAAAAAAACCACTGGCCAATGAACATAATGATATCACTTCTTGAGTTTCTTTTGTGATACTGATTATAATAATCTTGACATTATATATTTTATTGTTGATTCAAATTCTTGTCCTGGACTGTAGCATATCTCTTTCTCTAAATAATGGATTTTTAATGCCTTTCTTGTTTTAGAAACAAAACATATTCATTGTATGGCATTTAGAATGTATAAGTAAGCACACAAGAAAAAACTAAATGAAACCCCACGTAGGTCCTCCATTCAGGGAAAGCCCACATTAGAACTCTGGCCACATATTGTCCAGGGCCAAGCAGGTTGCTTTCTTCTTCCTCTCTGACAGGGAGACCTTCTGTTGACCAGGGTCCTTTCTCTAACCCATCAGAGATGCTTTATGATCTGTGAGGCCATGGCTCTTGGAAGAGGGGACTGACAAGAATCGGGATGAGTAAGAACAAGAAGATACTAAATCCTGTGAATATCAGAAACCATGTTATCTCCACTGATAACATACTGAGGGACTTGATGAGCATGAAATGGGGATATGAATGTGTGGGCTTCAGCATGATTCTTAGCAATGTGTCTGGAACATAGTAAGAGCTGAATAAAGGTTAATTACTATCATTCAATTGCAATAGTATTATTATCATTATTGTCCTTGTCTTTGTTGTCCTTCTCCTCATCATTAAATTTGTCCTGTAAGCCACGCCTGGCTCTAGATCTGGGGACATATAATGGATCCCCATTCTCCCAGACTTCTTTATTTGAGAAAAGGGACAGATCTGTACACATTTATTGTCCTTTTGGGTCCCCATCAATTTATAGCAGAGAATATCTGGCCTCTCTTTTGTAAATGAGAAAATTCCTGTGGAAGAGGATAGTTAAGTTGCCAAAGTCACACAGCTACTGACAGAAACACCCCAAGTCAAAGCAGGTTTTTGTTGTTTTTTTTGTTTGTTTTGTTTCCACAAAAGGCCAGTTCTCCAGAAAGCAAAGCTCAGATCTTGCGGGGTGGTGGTGGTGGTGGAGGGGTACTATCTCTTAAGATTTCCTAGTGTGGCTTGCCCATAGATGTTGTTAAGAAAATGTGTGTGAAATAGTTCTGAAGAAAGAATAGGGGAAGAAATATCTTAAAAGATATCAGTTGATGAAGAGTCTGGAGAACTGAGAAAACCAATACCACGGGTGGGGAAGTCTGAAGCAATTACATCTGTGAGTGTTAACAACGTGTTGTGTGCTTTCTTTTTCTGCAGAAGGAGTCGATTGTTTACATTATGGGAGATTGTTCCGGTCTGTACCAAAGAGCTTGTTAAGGGTGACAGACAGGTTTGTTGCATGAATGTGCACTCCAAATTAGATGAATGGTGAAATTATGAAGCAATCAAACAGCAAAGCTTTTAGCGGACTACAGTACATTGCCCTTTTTTGCTACTCCTAGGCCTGTTAGCATAAAAGAGGCTATAAAGATAAAGTGCACAATATTATTCAAGTCTCCGAGTTCAACAAACATGGGCAGCCAGCATTTTATGGCAAGTGTAGTCAGGATCGCTTAAAGCCATAGCCTGCCCTCACCCCATGCTGAGCTAGGCCCACTTCTTTTTCTTTTCACCAGGAAAAACTTAGGCAAACTCTTATCAGTCAGGAAAAAGGAGCTGGAAAGACCTGGGCCCTTCTGAATGTCCCTTCTTCTTTCCCCTCTTCTTCCTAACCCTTCAGGGGAGGGAAAGAGGTGGCAGGATAACTTCACCCTGGCATGGAGAAATGATTGGCAGGAGAAGGTTCCCCAAAGCAGTCAGATTGGCCAGGCTTGCTATCCTAAGAGAAGCGAGAGCATCTAATAAAAGAGGTAGGGTAGTTCATGTCCAATGTTAATGGATACTACAGGAAGAAGAAGATTTTTCTTTACTGTGGTGGGGGAGAAAATGTTGCCGAATTATCCTCAGAGCCCCGGGGGTTTCCCCATTAAGGGAAAGAGCTGAGACTGTTAGCACCAAAAGGAGACCTGAGGGGTTGTTGGTCCAAAACTCTCATTTTAGAGATGAGATACTCAAGGTCCAGAGATGGTGAGAGACTTGCCTGAGGCTGCACAGCTATGTTAAGTTCAGTTTTGTGTTGTTCTCAGCACACACATTTTGAATTTTGAATGGTTGGGAGGATAAATGATGTGCACCCAGACATACCCAATCTTCCATGGCATGTAACTCAGGATCCCAATATATAAAATACAAAGCTGCAAAGGTAGTTGAAAGAGTGAGTTGGCTTGAATAGGGATAGGGGACAAGCAATCTTAGAATCTGCCCCTCCCACCCTGCTGCTCCCAGTCTCTAGATATGATTCCTAAAAGCTCTAGGAATCTGGAGAAAATGTCAGCACCAAAATATTTGATGTTTAATTTTTTTTTCTTTTACTACCACCAATCTTCTAAAAGTTATTTTCTCGAAGTTCTTTCATCTTACCTTATTCAAACACTCTTGTTATGAATGCCGCTGTGCAAGGCTTGTGTCACATGTGAGGACAGCCTTTGCTGACCAGAGCTTGTCCAGACCCTGCAGGCACAGACACTGAGTTGGAACCTGATGCAGAATCTGCTGGGGAGCCCATGCTTGTCTCTTGACCCTTACACTCTACTTCCTGAACAAAGGGGTGGGCTACAGTGTTCCAAGTGGCCTGCTCCGTGTCGTTGGATGTTTTTCCTCCCAAGGGGAAATTAGGATGCTAGTTAGTGGAGATGGGGTCTGAGGCTCTTCCTTTCGAATATTCTGTAGTTCTGTGTAGTTTCTGATTCAAGTTAACAGTTCACTTCAAAGGAAGGCAGATTTTTCTCTCCAAACTATGCATCGATGGCTTAGATGGCCATGAATTTATCTATCTATCTATCTATCTATCTGGGTGTGATTCTTCATTTTACAGATTACTTATAATCCAAAACCATGTGGAGGATCTTTTGTTCTTTCATAATCTGTTGGTATCCCACTATCTCCCCACCCCCAGCCACCTTTTAAATCTGCTCCGTGACTGCTTGGGGTCTGTTTCATAGGGCTTATTAGAAATAGCAGTCAAACACCTCTCCATGGCGCCAAGTCCTGGTTGCATGGGAGGCCTGCCAATTTGCAGTAGCACATGGCATGTTTAGCAATCAATACCCTCCCACTGCCCCATCTGGACAGCAGGGGTGGGTGGTTTCTGACACCAGACTATCCCAGGACAAAGTGAAAATTTAGCCCATCATATAGATGTTTGGTCCATATCACAGCTAACTTCAGGATAGTTAGCAACATCTGTTAGTTTGTAAAGTCTCCTCCCCCCATCCCATGGCCTCTGTTTCATAAATTTGCTTGTCAAATGTGCTTTGGAATTTGATAAGCCCCATGGAAGAGTGGGAGACTATCTCTGAGATACTGGAGTTTTAGGCCCAGTTCCCTCCCCACCCCACTCTGGTTACAGGATAGGCACGCTGATCACAGTTGAACTTAGCTGTTTATTCTCATGAAACAGTGATTCATATAAAACTGGGTGATTTCTCCTGCAAGGAAAAAAAACAAAACAAAACAAAACAAAAAAAAACAAACCCAGCTGCTATTTTTAGGGAAATTTTTTAAATGAAAGGGCTATGAAAGTAAACCTACCCAGCCAGGAATACTATACGTGAGCTTTCCAAATCTGTCCACTAAAGTAGGAATTTGAAAGCCCCACCACAAATTGCTTTTCACTTCAACCAGGATGCTTATTATGATCCCCTGGCTCCACTCTGCTCTCCTATTACTTACACATGAATTTAGTTTCTCTGTATTTTAATTACATGTGTAGAGCAAGTTTTATGTTCTCTTCTCTGACTACTCATAAACTTCACAGAGATCACCAAAACCATATTGTTCTTAAAATAGCCTTTGCCTCCTATCCTTGTATCGATACCAAATGACATTCTCTTGACCCAGCCCTGGCTTGTATTAAGTACATTTGGATGCTGGCGGGCATGCTCTTCCAAACCTCAGCTTAGTTTGAGTTAAGCCTGTCCTCGGTCATGGAGATCCATGTCTAAAACACACCATTAGAGACACATGATCAGCAACAGGCCAAAGCTGGATTTCAGTGGTATCCTTTGAACTCACCGCTTTTCCAGTATTTGAGTAAACCATGGGTGCTGGGGTGGCACTAGTTCTTCTTGTTAGCAAGTTTGAAAAAAAAAAAAAGTGCAAGGATTTTTACATGCTCCCAATTCCAGGTACAATTCTCCCTCTGTTCTTTGCCATGATTTTGTGGTCTGAAAACCACAGGATATACCTCTTGCAATTATGTGAGAATTGTGATTTCAGCTGACTTGAAAGGCCTGTCACAATATTAAATACTACACAAAAAATTCATACTGAGAAACCATGTGAAGAGGATGCTCTGGTTTTACTGTGAGGTTGTACTATTACAATTACCCTTGTCCCCCTTTTTGCTTAAGAGTATTTGACTGCAACAGGAAGCAATATAAATCGGTCATTGGCCACATAATAACTGCTTGAGTCTTCCTTCTGCTCTCTTAAAAATACAGAGAAAGAATATCATCCCTCTTGCAGACTGTTGTTAAATCAGACACTAACCATAATATTTCAGGTGACACAGCCATAAAATACGAGTCCTGAATGCTTTCCTTCCTGAAATTTCACTAATTGTAACATAATTCACCAACACAATGTTTTTTTAAAAAATTCACATAAACAGACCAGCTCAAAGGCTGTTTGAATAAAGGAGTAATATCACATCCTTGTATTTTTTTAGAAAGCAAGTATTATTGACCCAGCTGAGTATCATGGGTGGGTAAGGGGCTGGCGTTCTGGATTCCAGGGTTCTGATGTGTTGCTCTAATTCTCTGTGGCTCTCTGGGGGATGATCATAATAGTTTATACTTCAGTCAACCTGGGAGTCCTGATGAAGTAATTTTAAACTGGTGGTGAATCTTGGAATTTGTCCTTATGTCAGTATATAATGAAATAGAGAAAACTCCAATGGTTCTTTTCTTTCTTGGTGTTCTTAAGGCCAGATTACCAGTATGAATGGTTTGCAACCTCCTCTCCTTCATCCCCAAGTCCACAACTTTGACAACTTGTTTGATTTTTGTATATGAGTTTGAAGTTTTCAAATTCCTGGGTCTTCTACGATAATTCTTACTGATGAAATGTCTTTGGGAAGAAAGAATTCAGAATGAAAACAGATGTTATAAAATTCATGTGTTTGACAATAATTTTTCTTTAAAATAACAATAAAATCCATAGCTCAAAGTCAGGGAGGCTCCTATCAGCGGTTCTGATGGAAAACACTTGTGCATTTCTCTGACCGAGCATCATGGCAGAACTGTTGACGACACCCTAGGAGGAGTTGAGTTACGGTCCTTAGTGAAGTCCCAGGTTATCCAATTTTCTTTTCCTCTAACATTTGTTGAAAAGTCTCAGTTAAATGAGCATGAAGTCTTTCAGGTATGCATGGGCGGTATGAGAGATGCCCACTGTGCAGAGTAGCAGGCTAGAGACCATATGTGTGGCAAAGTATGGGCTCCTGCAGTGCCCTTGGCTGGAATTTTGGGTCAGGGCCTAGAGTTGTTCCAGAGCCACTTCCTCTTGTGGTCGCTTGGTTTCTACTGTTGGTTTCTAATTGTATCAGCCATGTTCCCACAAGAACACAGCTGTAAAGCAGCACTTGGAAGAGAGGAAATAAGCCTGTCAAGTCCCACCCCTTCCTGTCAGATGAACTGAATGACTACCTCATATGTTAATCATAGAGTTTTAACTTGGAAAGGAATGTATAGGCCCTATATGTAATTTCCTCTGAATCTCCTCTTTACTGCCCATCAACCCAAATACCTAAATTTTGTATGTGAGAAAACAATTTGAAGAATCAAAATTATCTGCCCAAATTAAATTGAGTATATATTTTCTTTTATCTTTTTAAATATTTTGTCAGAAAGAAGGGAGAGGGTCAGGCTCAGTTCATAGAAAAAGACTTCGAGCTATAAAATACAGTTCATGTAACTTTTTAGGGCCTTTCTTTCTGTATCTGTACAAGGGACACCAAAATATATGTGAAATCTCTAGCTCTAATAAGAGTCTGTGTTCTTTGGTGGGGACTTGAGAAAAACCTCACTGGATTTTGGAAGAAGAGGGTGGGGGGAAGGAAAAAGACAAAAGAAAAGTCAAAGTTAGTAAGCAAGAAGAGGAATGGTGAATTGAAAGAAGAAATCTTAATGGACCAGAATGAAGAAAAACTGAGATAATTCCTGACTCCAGTTCTGTATAAAGACCAGATACTTGGGAGAAGTGGACTTGCTTCTTTTCCTCAGAAATAGGAGGGGATTTATAGAGATATGTAGGGAAACAACTCAGGACATGGAAAAAATGAAACTGAATTATAAATTTGACCAATGGAGACTCAGAAAATATTTTATAGATGCTAAATTGAAGTATAAATAGAACTCTGCTAAGGCAAATTTTTCTTTTGATAGTTTTACAAATTTCTATTAAGAAAAATATGAATGTCTTGGTTCAATCCCCAGTACCACATACACACACACACACACAAAATACTGAATATGTAAGATATAATGACTAGAGGGGTATAGTTTGGAGTTACAATTTAAAAGGTGATGAAGTATTTGAGTACTAGGAATAGATTGTTAATGTTACTAATAAAATGAGTTATATATGCAATATTTTTCAACTGACCAGCCTAAGCAAATTGCTAAGGCACTTTTTAGGAAACTATTTACAGGTGGGCACTGGAGTAGCATTTTTTTAAAAGTATTTTTTAGCTGATAATGAATCTTTAATTGAATTTATTTATTTATATGTGGTACTGAGGATCGAACTCATGGAACACATACCAGGCAAGTGCTTTACTATTGAGCCACAGTTCCAACCCCTGGAGAAGCATTTTTTTTTTTCCAGGAAGATCATTTCTTCAGTGGCAACATATCAACAAAATCATATAAACGAACACGGTCCTGTTCTCCTAGACTGGTGCTCCATACTGCTTTGAATATGCTTAACTATGATATATAAAGCTATACAAATGTTAAGAATAATAAGCAATTAAAAGCCAGAACCATTACTTTCTTTTTTTAGGGATTATTGGGGATTGAACTCAGGGGCACTCAATCACTGAGCCACATCCCAGCCCTATTTTGTATTTTATTTAGAGATAGGGTCTCACTGAGTTGCTTAACACCTGTTTTTTGCTGAGGCTAGATTTGAACTCACTGCATTTTATCCTCCTGTCTCAGCCTCTCGAGCCACTGAAATTATAGGCGTGTGCCACTGCACCTGGCCAGAACAGTTACCTTCTCAACCTGTGGTTAAATTAGCAATATCACCACGACAGCAAAACCTTTTAAACCCTTGTTAGCATAACCAGAAGGATGGTTTTCAATTTGTGTATACTCTTTTTGTTTTAAGTAAAAAAAAAATTACTAAAAGTACAATGCATATAGATTGCACCTTATGCCTGAGGTTCTGTACCCCAAAACTGGCAAGTAGAGAACTGAGGAAATAATACATTGGTAGGTGCTGAAATGTGACTGATCTTCAAAGGGATTCTCTTGCATGTTAGGAGGCTGAACTTTTGCTGAGATAGCTCCTCTAGTTGCTGATAAACTCAGGAAACAGGAAGAAACACACATACTCTCTATCTGGCTTCACAGCATGACTTAGAACCATAAGCAGCTTGAGCTAGAAGGAATTCTCCCAGCCAACTCCCTCATTTTGGAGATAAGGCCTGGAGAGGTAAAGAAACTTTTCCAAAGCAATACAGTTAGTTAATGGAAGATCTGGGAGTAGAAGCCAGAACTAATGAAGCCTCAGTTCTGTGTTCATTTGGATTAACATGGTGGTAGGAATCCAAGAAAGAGGAAGCTTGGAGAAGGAATGAGAGCGGTCTGTGATTTGAGGGCCAATCTAAAACAGATGCAACTGAACTAACAAATTTATAACAAGTTTCAGTGCAGCTAAATTAGAAGGGGCTAAGTCATTAACCTTGCAAAGGGAAATTTATAAGCATTGACTAAACTTGACCTTCAGCCAATCACATCTTTCCATTTCCCAGCATCCCAAGAACATACTCACAGATGCATGCACACATGCACACCCAGCACCACTTCAGACTTCTCTCTGTGAAAATGTGAGTTAGAGACACACTGCAGGAAGTGTGGATGATAAGATTTCCTAATAAGTCCTGTGTTTTTTTAAAAAAAAATAAAAAAGACTTAGTGAAATTACTCATTGCATAAAAAACTTAAATGAGTCATAAATAAAAGGGCATGCCTATAATTTGGAACTCTGTCACAGGTTAATTGGCTCCTATAGCTTGGAAATAACAATCATCTATTTTCTTAGAAGGCAGTGTGGAGAAGTGCTTCTGGACACTCACAGAGCTTCTTCCTTCCTGAGCACAAGAAGGATTGTGCTACTTTCCTTCTCTGAAGTTAGTCCTGAATATGTGGCTTGCCTTGGACAATGAAGTGAAAGAGAGAGTGATATATGCCACTCTGGATCACAGAAAAGCCAGTGCATGAGTTTCCATGTTTGCCCCTTTCTGTTGCATGAAGCAGTGATTGCTCCATTAGGTCAGGACCCAATGTCAATTTGAAATGACACAGAGCAGAGCTTCGGCCATCTTGGGAGGGACACATACAGTGTGTATGTGAAAGAGGAACAATGCTTCATTGTTTTAAGATACTCAGATTTGGGGGTTATTTGCTTCTATAGCATACTTCAGATAATCTTGACTAGTATTGCATTCTTGGTAAGTTCACACTTTCAATAATAACATCTTTTCTCTAAATGTCAAATCGTGAATAGAAGTTTGCACATCTGTTGAAAAATGGGGAGAGGCCAAGATGTTTGTTACTGTGCTGAAAAAAAAAATTGCATAATCATAATATCTGTTTCCATTTGGATAGTGCTGTGATTTTTAAGACTTTTCTCAGAAATAGCTGTTCATCCTTATTACACATCTGTGTGGTAGATAGAGATATCTCCATTATGTTTTAGATATGAAAACTACTACTTGGAGTTTAAACTACATACCTATGACTGGGAAGGTAGCAAGAGAACCAAGGAGAAAAGCAACTATATTGCTCACAAGTGACAGCAAAGGACAACAGAAGCCAGGACTCATGACAAGCTGGCTGAGGAAAGCTACCCAGGGCAGAAGGCATTTCATTGTGTGTGCTCCATGTCACACTATAGCTGAGACCCCCCAAAAACATTCTACCCTGAGTTTTTATACCCTTGGGAACACTAAAGTTGCTGGCTACAGGGTTACAAAACATCCTGCTCAAGGAAGGATGGGAATAGCCTACCTGTTCCAGTCAGTTGCCCCAGGACAGGAATCTGTCCTGCACCTGTCTCCTGGATGCCCACCATAGTGATCAGCATATGGAAAGACTCAATAAGTTGGGCTATGATTTCAATTTTTTTATTAGTTGCTCAAGACAATACAATGATCTTGACATATCATACATTTGATTCAAATGGGGTATGAATTCTCATTTTTCCACGTGTACAGATTGCAGGATCACATTGGTTATACAGCCACGTTTCTACATACAGCAATCCTAGTGTCAGTTGTATTCTGCTGCCCTTCCTATTCCCCCCTCCTTTACCCTCCCCTCCCATCACCTCTGTCTACCCAATCTACTGTGACACATTTCTCTCTCTTTTTTTTTCTTCCCCCTCACACCATCATATATGTATTTTGTATAACGATGAGGGTCTCCTTCCATCTTCCGTGCAATTCTCCTTCTCCCTCCCATTCCCTCCCACTTCTCTTCCCTGTTTAGTGGTAATCTTCTTCTCATGCTCTTTCTCCCTACTCTGTTTTGAGTCACCCCCTTTATATCAGAGAAGACATTCAGCATTTCTTTCACTTTTAATGTGATCTGTATTCTTGTTTCCCTATTCTGCTATATTCCCTACCTCACCACTTAAACTTCTATCCCCTCATGAAATGTGCTTGAAATTCCTCATAGAGTGAACAGATTGATATCTCACAATTAAAATTAAACTTCCCCTGATTGGCCACACTGTCTGAAGTTTATATGGGTTTGTAAGTGATAGCTTGGTAGACAGTCTTTAATGTGCTCCCCCACCCCATGGTTCCTGCTTCCTGGTTTTTCCCAGTGTAATCCCCTTCTCCTGGGTGTTTGCTGGGTTTGTTCATTTCAGAATATAGCAGAAATGTAGGAATAGCATTTTAAAGATTACTTACAAACTGGCTGTTGCTTCCATGTTGGGCACTCTCTGGCTCTCTTCTCTCAGACCACCAGTTGCTATGTCAGGAAGACATTCAGGCAGTCTACAACTAGGTTTGTATAGCAAGAAACAGACCTGGCAACTGCTACAAGAGTGAGTTTGGATTCTCCAGTTGGAGTTGAACCTTGACATGACTGTAACACTAAGGATAGCTTACATGACAACTTCACGAGAGTCCCTGAGTCAAAGGCACCCAGATAAATTGTACTCAGATTGTCCATCCACAGAAACTGTAAGGCTTTGCACCTTTATTTTTTGAAGCTACTAAGTTTTGGGATAAATTATTGACTAATAATTGATAACCATCATAAAACCAAAACTCAGTTTGAGAGTAGATTTTAGTGGGCAAGGACCTCAGACAGGGCCAGGCAAGTTCCAGAAGAGAAATCCATAAAGGGGTAGAGATGCACACAGTACATTTTTCCACCATTCACTTTCCTCAAAGATTTTTATCCTATTTTTTCAGTATATACATAGACAAAAGTTATAATGATTTTAAATGTGAGGACATCAAGAAATGAACTAACCTAATCCAACTCTTGGACTTCACAAAATAGAAAACTAAGACCTGAAGAGGATGTCTTAATGTGTTCCATGCTACAAAACAGCTCAGTCATAGGCCTTGAAACTCAGGCTTTCCAACACAAGTCCAGTGCTCTTTGAGTTTTCTGTTAATACTTCCTTCTTCACAGTGAAAAGAAGAAAGAATAAATTTAAGATTTACCATTGCAATTCCATGAAGATTCTTAAAAGCTTACCATGCTTCTCATTTTAATAGATGTCATTAGGTGACTTTCAAAGACTTTATCAAAGCTTTGTATAGAAAACACTGATTCATTCATTCATTCATTCATTGAGCACCCACCATGTGCCAAGCACTGTGTGAGACTCTAGGGTTAATACAATAAATAAAACATTTGCTGGAGATACAAAAAGTAACAGTTCAAGGGTCTTGTCTGTTTTATCACTGGTGTTTTCTTTTGTTACCAATAAATGCATTTGTCCCCAAAGACAGAAATCATTTAAAGCCTCAATGATTTGATCTTGATTTTGATCCAAAGCTTTAAAAAAAGATAAGACACTGACACATTCTGTGAGCCTCAATATACTGGAAATGAAACAGCCTGGTTTTTTGGAGTTAAAAATCATGGAAGTAGTGTTGGTTTGATGTGCTTTAGTTCAATCGCATTGGGTAATGTGATTAATGTTGTGCCTCCCATTATTCATAGGTAAAAGATGGGGATAATAATGATACCACTCACCTGTGAGAGGTGCTTTGTGAACTAATAAGCAGTTTCCAGTTCTCCAATTCCCAAATTATAAGATCTCTGAAAGCAAAGAAGAGGTGGTGATCCATTTTTGATTTTTCATAGTGTAGGGCTTTGTGTACTATTGAGTAGGTAGTTAATAATTGTCTGTTGAAAAGTTATTGCTTAATAATAATGATAATCTCTGAATACCTGCCATGTGCTTATTAAGATCTTAAATAGTTCTCTTGTATTTGCTTTTGACTCCACTAAATGACTGCATAGGGTAAATACTATTTTTTATTCCTATAATAAAGATGAGGAAACTGAGGCACACTAAGAAATTGACTAATTGGCAGTTACATAAGCAGAGCTGAAATTTAAACCCACATGATCTGGCTAGCTGCCAAAATTTACTGCCTTTCCATAAGACTTGTGTATTGATTTGTGCGTCTCATTAGAGAAAGGATAGGCAGAAAGAAAATAATTAGTTTCCTTTTGTTGAATTAATAGGTACCTCTTTAAATGAATTTTTATCCACTAGCCAAACAAACAACAAAATAAACAAAAGCCAACAAACAACTCCCCAAATGAAACAAAACAACAACACTTCCAAAAGATGTCCATTCAGTTAAGATCATATTGTGCTATCTTCAGTTGAATATTCCGTCCAGGTGGATGAGCCCTTGACAGTGGGTCATTGGTGAAACTTAGGATCTTTCATTTGGGAAACTCTCCCAGATGCATGAAGAAGCAGGCTGCAGGTTGTTACCTGTGTTTGAAAATTATTCATGCAAACTGGTGGGTTTGGGTTGAATATTTGGACTACAGCCTGTCTATATCCTGTCACAGTGGGCATATCATGACAGGAGATGACTTAAATGGAAAGACTAGGAGAGCTCAATCTAATATGCAAATGGAAGAAAAATTGGGAAAAATCTAGAAGAGAGGAAAAAGAGAGGTGAAGAAGATACTTCCTGTGGTTTTATCATTGGTGTTTTCTTTTGTGCCTATGCTGGATATCCACTGTTTTATTTAATCTTCACCCCAGGAAGTTTATAAAGCTAATCATATCTTACAGATAAGAAAGCTGAGGCTCAAGAAAGTCAAGCAATTCTACCACAAAGCACCCTTTGCAGAAACTTGTCTTGTTTACCCAGACAGAGCCTGTGGGCTTTTCACTGTACTGCTAGTATTTTTTTTTTTTTTTCACCTCTACTGATGGTACTCTTGACTTACTGTTCTCACCAAAAGGCACAGGATCCACCAAAAGCCAGACTAATACTAAAAAATGGCCAGGCAATGTTACTATCACGATGGGGGAAGGAGAGAGGAACAATGGTACTGAAAGAACAAGGAAAAGATGAATATAAATTATAGACTAAGTCAAAGAAAAAACTTTGAGCTTTTGATAAACTATAGAAAGAAGAAAACCATGCTCCTAAGGTGTGAATTTTCCAGAGCATGGGTTTCTGATTCGAATAATCCTATTGAAAAGTGGAAGAAAGCTCCAGGAAACCTCAGACACATTTTTTTTCAACAGTGGTCATTTTCATTTTGTCCTTTGTCATTCCGCCTCAACTCCTTTTGCTCACGGTCACTGAGTTTGGATCGTCCTGTTTTTCCCTGAACCATGAATTAGCCTTTAACAGTTCCCCATGTTCTTTAAGAAACTGTCTTGCCAAGATGGAATTGCCCAAGATGTTCAGGTGAGTTGTCACAAAATACTGAGGCGCAGTCTAGATGTGGCTCATGATGATGCCATCAGTGCTCTGTTGTAGCATGAGAAAAATTGGAATAACCAAGTGAGCTTTAGATAATGCCAAATGCCTTCAATGTTGACTGCTTTTTATTCTGAGACTGTCATCTTCTGGCTTGTTTGATGGTTCAGCATTTCTTGTATTATGAAATGACTGCAAGAGTAAATGACTCCCCTTAAATGTTTTCAAAAGAATTTAAATGGTCTGTGAAATCACCAATTTGAGAGACATGCCTAATCCATTGGAAAGAGTCTAGTGATGGAAATTGACTCAGTGAGGGAGTTCTTGATATTTTTGATGGAAGAAATTCATCAGTTGTTTTAAAGATTAAATTAGCCTATGTATGTGAAGATTCAACTGTAGCATCTGCTATGTTTTTGTCATTTAAGCAATGATACATTTGTTTTCTCCCTGGATTGCTCTTGTGGGACAGATCTGTGCATCACATTAACCTTCTTGGTTCTGACCTATTTAATGCAGTAGTATTAAATAGGTCCAGTTGTTGTTTTTTTTTTTTTTTTGGAGGGGGTAGGGTACTGGAGATTGAACTCAGGGGCACTCAACCACTGTGCCACATCCCCAGCCCTATTTTGTATTTTATTTAGAGATAGGGTTTCACTGAATTGGTTAGCACCTTGCTTTTGTTGAGGGTGGCTTTGAACCTGTGATCCTGCTGTCTCAGCCTCCGAAGCCACTGGGATTACAGGCGTGTACCACTGCACCTGGCTCCTAAATTCAGTTTTGATGGACAAATCTTCCCCATACTTTTACCAACTTTTCCTGTGGGTGGTGGTATCAATTTCTGAGTGAGAAAGACTAAAGGCCCAATTGGGATTCCCTAGAGCTTCTTATGATCTATTGCTATCTTCTACTCTACCATGGGTACACGGAGATATTCAAGGACAAATGACATTGTCCAGTTTTGGCCATCAAATATTCACTGTAGTATCATACTGTAATATGTCTGGGAATCCTAAAATGAATGAACATGTAAACTGGGCAATGTCAATTTTTCTCATAAAAGGTATAGCAACTAATCCAAGGTTTATCACCTTTTATGTTATGACTAATTAGCAGTCTTCATTCTAGGATTTGCCTCTGCTTTGAGTATTACCTTGTTGGAGTCATCTGTCATCATCTTTTGTGCCCTAGAGCACCATATGTATACGGACATGGGCCAAAGTATATAAACCATGTGGTACAGTGTCTTATACACAGTAGTTGCTCCATGTATATTATTGAATGACAAGATGAATGACCACTGCTCAATGTGCAGCAAATATATTCTTCCAAGTGAGAAATACTACTAGAAATACTACCAGAGTAAGCCCAAGTAGATGCAAGAGAAGAGTTCATTCATTTGCTATTCATTCATAAATTCCCACCCCTATCTCTAACACCAAGAGGTAGATTTACTTCTCCCCATAGTTCTCTGGTGGGATGTTTACCTTGTTTGTTTGCTTACTTACTTTATTTTTTCTTTCAAGAGTTACCTGATTCACATTTGAAGCCCATTTGCCTATGCCTGGGATTTTAGTGAAATAAGAAAGTACATATGCATTTCCTTTTCCTAGAGCACCCTAAGAGCTGATCCCTACCATTCCTAAGCCAGAGCCCTTCCATCTGCTGTTTTCCTGGGTTATGGTTATGAGCATGAGTATGAACATCTGGGAGAATCTTTTGTGGGGACATACAAGTTTTCCCTTCCTTTGCCCCAAATGTTTGTGCATGTATGTGTGCACACACACACACAGAATGAGCTTCATTCAAAGATCTTGAAACATACAAGGACACACCAGAAGACATGACTTGTCACAGAATTTGGGCACTGTCATGAGTCCAGATGCATAGTTGCTCAGCAACGTGGGTCAGGAGGAAGGGATTTCTGTTTCTTATGCTGGATCCTGTGCTAGGTACTTTTAAGCACAGTATCTCATTCTTTCTACTTAAAACTCTGAAGTATTACTTTGGCATTGCAGAGGAGAAAGAAGCTAAAGAAGAGTCCTTGTTGAACACAGTACAATCAGTCCTTGTTGTCACGCCTCTTTCTAGATCTTTTACATAACTCCGCAACTCTGAGACCATAACAGGGTTCTCACTTTACAGATAGGAAAACTGAAGCTCAGACTCAGGATCCTTCAGTGAAAAGTGAAGGAGAATGGATTCTGAACCCATTTACTGACTTGTACACTTTTACTGTGTATTATATTTGCTTATGTTGTTCATATTCAAGGACATTGATCCTTGAAGTGCTACTATTTATTTTTCTTAATGTCATTATATTCATGTTGTGACATTTTATATGTCATGTTTTGTTCCTCTAGACTCCATTTGCTGAACTGTTTTGCCAATAACAGTTTTTGTGGTTTGCAATATATTTGTGTCTGATTTATTAAAGTCAACTTCTTGATATAAAACAAAGTAATTTTTTTTTCCTTCTTCCCAGTTCTCCAATTGTGTTGTGGTGGAAACTCCTCTTCTTATGTGCAGCAGCTCCCTGGATGCCACCTCCAACAGATCACGTCAATTTTAGCCACTTCTATCATTATGCAATCTCATCCCAACACTTGCTGCTGGTTGGTTTTGTTTTTTAAAAATTAGTTTCAATGTTCATAGCAGCACAGTTCACAATAGCAAGACTGTGGAACCAACCTAGATGCCCTTCAATAGACGAATGGATAAAAAAAATGTGGCATTTATACACAATGGAGTATTACTCCGCATTAAAAAATGACAAAATCATAGAATTTACAGGGAAATGGATGGCATTAGAGCAGATTATGCTAAGTGAAGCCAGCCAATCCCTAAAAAACAAATGCCAAATGTCTTCTTTGATATAAGGAGAGTAACTAAGAACAGAGTAGGGACGAAGAGCAGGAGAAGAAGATTAACATTAAACAGGGACGAAAGGTGGGAGGGAAAGGGAGAGAGAAGGGAAATTGCATGGTAATAGAAGGAGACCCTCAGGGTTATACAGTGGAGGAGGTAGAGAGAGAGGAGGGGAGGGGAGGAGGGAGGTGGGGAGGGGGGAGGGTGGAGGATGGGAAAGGCAGCGGAGCACAACAGACACTAGGATGGCAATTTGTAAATCAATGGATGTG
>NW_026000103.1:6571487-6578620 GCF_001458135.2 Marmota marmota marmota
AAAAAAAAAAAAAAAAAAAAAAAAAAAAAAAAAAATTAGTTTCAAATTTGGAACTCTACCTCTCTTCTTCCTGGGACAGATGAGGCCAAGTTATGGCCACGTGGATGAGGCTGTAGTGAGGACAGTGGGGGACATAGAGAACCCAGAGCTGCTCCTTGCATATCCCCTGAAAGTGATCATACAACTTACTTCTCCAGGGATAGTTCTGGTTTATGCCTATTGTCCTGGCAAGTCATCCTGAGTTTTCCTCATTATCAAGTTTGTCTGGCTTGTACACCACATTATAAGATCATCTGCTCTCCTCCTCTTCTCTATTCTTCCTGTGTGTTGTACAAGTGGGAGGAGGGAAAGGAAGGCTGCCTGTCCTTGGGTGACATTGGTTGGTCACGCATCCATTGATGGCCTCTATGTTGCAGAAACCCAAAGTTCCTTCTCCTGTGGGTTGAGTGTGTGGTTCTTCAGAACTCTCTGTATGAGCTTCCCACTCCATACTTTCCTGACTTGGAAACTCTGATTTCAGCCTATTTTCCTTCATACCGTATCTGCTCTTGCCCCCATCAACTACTGCCTAACAGCTTCCTAAAGGGGGCCCTCTCCCCCTAGGAAGAAGCACTGTGCAAACCTTATGTATAAAGAAGGGAAGGATTAACTGTGTTCAGCAATGCTGCACTCCCACAGAAATCCAAATCCTCTCACTTCCCAGTCTTCTTTTCATAGGGACTGGAGTGGAAAAAAGAGGGATGGCTGCTGCGGGGCTGACTCTCTCCTGATGTCTTTGGTAAGTCTTAGGGAAGTGGTTGGTCCACAACTCTTGGAAACTAGAATATGGGGAAATTTACTGTTTCTCAGACTGAGTCTTAGCTAAACCCCAAGACAAGAAGAAAAGTCTTTGACATTGTGTTACATATGGATTTAAAAATACTGACTTTCATGGCAGCATCACCCATACAAATAGCATAAGCCATTTGGTCACAGTTGTGTTAGATTTCTATGACTATGACAGAATGCCCAAGGAAAACAACATAAAGGTGGAAAGATTTATTTTGTCTCATAGTTTGAAAGGTTGCAGTCCATGACCAGCTGCCTTCATTTTTTAAGACCTGAGACAAGACAGAATATTATGGCAGAGGGCGTGGCAGGGAAAAACTACTCAGCTCATGGCAGCCAGGAGGGAGGGGTAGGCATACCCCCAAGAATCTACTTCTTCCACTTCCTCCAGTTCCGCTACCTCCCAATAGCTCATTCACTTATAAATCCATCAATGGTTTAATCCATTAATGAGGTTGAACCTTTATGATCCGGATCATTTCTCAAAAAGCTTTACCTCTGAACAATGCTTCATTGGGGACCAAGCCTTTAACACATGAGCATCTGAGGGAAAGTTTATATCTAAAACATAACAACAATGAAGTTCAGTGTATTTGGTTTTGACTCACCTGCATACATTTATTTTCCTTCATTTAAGGATTTTAGTTACAATTTGGAAATGAAGTGACTTCTTCCTTCTTCATTATCTTGTCAACTAAAAGATACTTTCTTTTCTTGATAAAGACATTTCAGCAATATTTCAACACTGACAAAAATATTGCTCAAGAAAGCAGAAAAAATATATAGTAGATCAAACAACTTCTCCATACTTTTAAATACCATAAATCAGCATGGCCAGTTTTCCTACTACTCTAAAACTAAATTAAAAATTCCTCAAAGGTTTGAAGCCATGTGTTCCTTGTCTTTGTATTTTTGGCAACTAACACAATGCCTGACACCTTGTAGTTATTAAAAAATAATTTGTTCAATGCTTATATTTCTCTGTGTACCATGCTCAGTGCTTAGCATGATGTTGTGTATATGTTAAGAGAATAAACGCTTTTATTCTTACACTCTATAGTTCCTTTGCTTCATTTTTCAGGTTGCTTTATGTCAGAAAAGGCTCATTTAGAAAACGTGCCATTTAATTTCCTCACATTTCTCAAAACTGCTTTCTTTGCAATAGTGCCAGGACAAGTTATCACGAGAAGAGTCTTGAATAGGACTCAGAAAATGATCTGCCCACCTCAGTCCCTTTTAGAGATTCCCTAGGATCTCAATGTTTCTGCAAAGGCAGTCACCAGAACGCTTATGAACTTTTCTGCGCATGCTCTTTCCTTTGTTCGATTCCCTTCCCTGCTCAGCTTTGCAACACTCGCAGGTAGGGGAAGGCCTGGTCAGGAGTCACAGCAGGGCTTCAGCTCGGCTCATAAACGTGGAAATAACAAAATGTGTTCCCTGAAGCTTTGCAGCATTGTCAGGAAATGGGCTGCTTGCATGCTGCACTTCCACAGATCTGGAAATTTTGCCGAGTCTGGGTTGACTCCAGAAAAAAAGTTTAAAAGTGTTCAGGGAGGAGAGGCATTAAAGCGGGCCATTAGTTGGAGACCCGGTGCTCCTGCTGAGTCTGAGTCCTGGCTGGCCACTTGGCAGTGAGCGTTACTGGAACGTTGCTGGAGCAGTGTGTTGTGTACCATGACGGTGAAAGTTCCCTGTTCTAAGGATCAGGGCTTTGCCGAAACTTTCCTTCCCGAATCTCAGAAATCTGAGCTGCATCCTTGGGAAGGATTAGGTAGGGGTCATTATCTTTACCTGCAGAGTAATCTAAACTCAGAGCTCCTCAAAGATGAGTGCTGTATTTTAACCAGATTATTACCAAGTCTTGCCTAGTCCCTGCATAAAATCCGGAATAAGTGAATGAGTAAAAGTGACTTCTGTTTATATGTTCCTAAAGTCAGGACCTGAGCTCAACATAAATCCTTTTAGATGCCTTGAGTTAAACACATGATATCAGGGGACGTGAATGATGGGACAACCCAGTGCCAGTTGTCCTTAGTCTTGTGGCTGAGACAACATTTTCCTCATGATTCTAAACTAAGGAATAAATTTCCTGCTTTATAAAGAGGTCTAAAATGAGTTTTCAATAATCATAAAAGGAAATTTAATTATAAAATTGAACTGTCATACTAGGCAGATGGAGATTGGGCTGAAGGAACATTGAGTTCAAAGCTAGTTCCTCCTGGGTGTTTTTCTCTCTTCACCCCTGGACTATCAAAACTGTGGGATCCAGAGCACAGGGGTGTGAGGGCAGCAACTGGGGGCCAGGTGGCCTCTAGTTCTTGCTGTAATTTAGACCTTAAAAAGACAAGGTAAAAAATGGACTGGTCATTGGAAAAAGCGCAGAGGAGTGTGAGTGGTTGGTGGTATTTGTGTCATGGTGTCTTAGGAACCTCCCTAGGAGCCTGGAAGGAAATTTAATCATTAATCAAGTCAAAAGACAAGTAACTAGGGCTTTAGATTTGCTTTCAATATATTTTATTTTCTTTCCCATGATGTGATGGGGTGGGGGGGCTCTTTTTCCCAGAGCTCTAAACAGCTTCCGTAATGAGGGTCTCTTGACCTGTCGTTCTTGTGTTCTTATCTAGCCTGTTTCTGCTGCTAACATACTTTGTGACCTTAGGCAAATTACTTAACCTCTCTAAACTTCAGCTTTCTTAACTGCAAAGTGAGGATAATAACAGTACTTAAGTCACAGGTTTGCATGAGGTCTCTATTAATTAATACTTGTAAAACTCTTAAAATAGTGCATTTGTGTTATGATTATCATTTTGCTTAAGCACCACCAATCATACAATTTAACACAGAGACCAAAATAGATATTTTTTTTAAAAAATGATCAAATCCTGACTGAAGGCTGAAAAATGAAATAGTTGAACTCTAAGGTTTTCTTACAAATCATAGGCTTCTATGAAAACTATGATTTCAATCTTCGTTACTTGCAAAACTGCTTTTGAATTGTTCTCTGCTCTAATTCCCCAGGTTCTTTTTAGAGCACAGTGTATTAGTTCTCCATATGCATTTTAACGGAATTTGAGCATGTTGGTTAATGTTTTTGAAATCTCAAAATGAAAGGCTATAAATGTCTTTTCAAGTGCACACCTCCGTATGCCTCTTCTGTTTTGAGCTCCAGTTATGAAATTGAAGCTGGGATTAAACTGTAAAATGTCAGCGAATGGTTTAGAGTTTTCTGGAGCAAATTCTTGCACTGTAAGCACTTCGTTACTTGTCTCCAAATTATAGAAAAGGGGGAGGTAGTTGAGGGAGGAACTGTCTCCGATCACCTAGGCAAAGCAATTTTCCATGAACACTGCTCTCCCAAGGCACAACAGGAACTTATTGAAAACCTAGCAAGTCGGAGAAAAACAATAACTAGCTCAACAAACAGTGTCAAGAGAAGTTAGGGAAAGAATGAAGAGGGCCCCAAATTACCTTAAGAGTACTGAACTCAGCCTTCCGGAAGTTAAGGTAAAGTTTCTGTAAAGTCATGCCTGGGAGAGTCTGCAGCTCTCAGTGAGGAAGTTCATGCACACGTGTGGGAGTGCACACATACACATGTGCACACACACACATCTGGCACTTAAATTGCAGATAACCTAACCCGACACTGACCTTGGCATTGCTACAGAAGTAATATTTTTACCAGGATGAACTGTGTTCAACAATTTCTCCAATGCATTAGTCATGCCTCAACTTTAGATGCGCTGGTTTTCTTCCTTTTAACTCATTTTAATGCACACAGCTTTCTGATTTGATCAAGAAAAGGAGAATATTATTACTTTTGAATGCCAGAGTTACTCATGCACTCATATAATATAAAATCAATCAAATATCATCTGTATCAAGGGGCTATATTTAGCAAATAGGTGGACCTATTCTTCATGGGTTACATTGAATCACCAGAATTGGGAAATCTCAAAATTATCTACAGAAACAGAAAATAATGGTGAAGTCTCTGTATTGCTTTGGATAGGTGTAAATTATTTTTCTGCCAAAAAATTGATTTTTGAATAAAAATAGGGATTAAAGTACATGTGATATTGCTATTTCATCCTTACTTTCATTAGAATTCATTTGTAAGTTATTTTCTATTTGCCTATGCCACTGCACTTAGTGACTGGCAACAATACTAAAAAGGGCAGTAGTTCTGAAGCTGTGTGGGTGTATCAACATCCCTTGGGAACTTGTTGGAAATTCAGAATCTCACACCTCATCTCAGATCTGTGAATCAGAAACTCTACAGAGGGGATGTAGCCATCTTCATTTTAATAAACTTAGGTGATGCTAATGTGTGCCTGTTTGAGAACTACTGAATTAGTGATGGGTAATACCAACTCTATTCTCTTAGGGTAAGGTGATCTGTTATAACAAAGAGATTTAGCAAAGATACTACCTTATTTAAGTCTTGCCCCAATTAATGAGGAGAGATCATCCACTTGCTAGCTGAGAATATGGAGACCAGAGGAGATTAAGTATTCACACAACTAGGACTCTTTTCCAAGCCATTCTGTCTTTGAAGACTACTTTTCCTTTCACTGGATCAACAACTGTAATTTCTCTATACAGACAAATTTATTTTAAGTGGTTTTCAAGGAATTTTAGTTCTGGAGGTAACCAGGATCTTCAATCTAGAGAACCTGTTCCCTTCATTAATTTGTCATAGGAACTCAGTCAAAAACTTAGGATTTTGCTTTTCTCAATTGAGTAGGAGAAGAATGAAGTGGTTCATCGTAGATCTGGAAAGAATAAAGGGAGATGGTTCCCAGGGAGTGTGGAGCTCCAAATAGTACTGTGTCATTCAGCTGTGTTGGACTAATTATGTAACAACATTATGTAAAAACAAAATGTCTTCAATGAGGCCAACTTGGAATCTACAAGGGAAATTGTAAAATATTGAAACCCTTAATGAAGTAAAAATAATGCCATTGTGATGTAAACCATGCCCTTCCATACAATATATTTTGTCAAGGAGCAATAGAACTCTCTGGAAAGCATACATCATTGAACAATTCTTACAATGGTAAAATAAGGAACTGGGGGTTATAAATTTCAGATGTACAAGGACAAAGTTATTACTATTTTGGTCCAGGAATTTCAATAGTAAAGGTGTTTTATAACAAGTATGTAGCTATGAAACCTTAACATTACTGACTGAATCCGGCATTCCTTATGTGGATTTTTCCTAAAAAATAATATCCATCATCTTCAAGCATAGCCAGCTGTATCATTAATACAGACCTAGTCTTATGTATTTGAAATCAACTTCTTAACCTTTTGTTACTTATCTATTTTTTAATTATTGTCTTAACCTTTTGCTACTTAAAAAAAAACATGAAACGCCTCAAACTAGACACTAAGCTATATGTGCAAAATTTTTTATTTTACCTCAATATCGGTTCCCCAAAGAGACTCATTTTAGACAATACAGCTACTTTTTAAATCAATTGGATTAAAGTTAATTAGAATAGATGAAAATTTGTCTAAATATATTCATAACCAGAATCTGTGTTGTATGATGCCTCATGCCACACATCTGTTTTCAGTCTTATGGTCATATACAGGGGTACCATTTTAAGTTTTTAGAAGCATAGAAAATAAAAATGGAGGTTCAGATATTTTGAGGCTCTCTGACGAAAGCAGTTTGGCTTTTGGAGCATTTAAAGAGAAGGTCCTTCCAGAAGCACAGAGAAGGGAAACATTAGAAGATAGAAATTGCAAACCCAGATGCCTGCTAGGAAGATAAGTAGGCTATGTGGGCCGATTGAAAGATAATGGGTGGGCTGGAGACTGTGGCAAAGCTGAAAGAACTCAGATCCCATCCAAAGGACCTTTGCATCTTAGCCCCAGTTGGTATGTTCTGTGAAATTCCAACTTAGTGTTGCCAGAGTCTTCTTTTGAGAAGAACTACAAATTTGAATAACTATGTAACATCTCCTAATTTTCAAATGTTAATGCAAAGTTATCATGTTTTTTTGTTTTTTTTTTTTTGTTTTAAATTTTTAAACATTTATATTAAAGGGATTAATTAATTAATATAAACATTTATATTAATATAATTTTTTAAAAAATTGTATTAAATTAATTAATATAAACATATTAATATAAATTTTTTTTTAATTTTTTATTGTGGGTTGTTCAAAACATTACAAATTTCTTGACATATCATATTCGACACTTTGATTCAAGTGGGTTATGAACTCCCACCTTCACCCCATACACAGATTGCAGAATCACATCAGTTACACATCCATTGATTTACAAATTGCCAT
>NW_026000103.1:6582431-6593285 GCF_001458135.2 Marmota marmota marmota
ATTGATGAAGTTCTCTCCTCCGCCGCTTTCTGCTGACATCAGATCTCTGCCATGTTGGTATCCTATGCGAATGGCAGCATTTCGTTCCCCTTGCCGGGCAACCAAAGCAACGGGTGAGTCCTGACCGGCCCTCAGCAGGACCCGGACCGAGAAGCAGTTTCCGCGGGCTCCTAGCCCCGGTCCAGGGAAGTTCCGGGAGCCGGAACTCGGCCGCTCCGTGCTCGGTGTAAGCTCCTATAAGTGTAAGCTCCAAGAAGCAGTCCCCGCGGGCTCTATCATGTTTTTTAATGACAGTGTAATCTCTAACAAAACTAATAAAAGCCCATCAATGGTCTGAGTTTGGCTCATGTACTGCCAATTGGATTTGAACCCTTTGAGAAAGCAAGGTGGTGTGTGTGTGTATGTGTGTGTGTGTGTGTGTGTGTGTGTAGGCAAGATTGAGCAATGATGATAATAGCGTTGTATTTCCTGACTTAATTAAATATATCTGTGCATGGCTTTAAGTAACTGGAAACAAATATAACGTGGCCTTGGGTACTACCATTATTTTAGGATCAATGTGCATTTCTAAATTCCAACTCAACACTCTCATGAAAATATCCATGTTCTTGTGGAGTCATGAAAGAACAAATTAGGCCATTCTTAATTATTTTGGCTGACTAATTAAACTTACATCAGTAACTAATATCTTACTACAAATGAACTCCCAAAAGTATCACTGAAGTTTAAATATTTTAATCGGTTTCAGGTTCTATTGTAACATAAACAACTGTAGGTATAATCACAACTTTATATTTACAATTGAATTGTCCAGTAAACATCGTTAGGGCATGACTTCACCATAAAAAGTGAAAGTGAGGACAAAAAAAAATGCCCTTTTAATTTTCACTCTCCTGAGGAGACCCACATATTTTAGGCATGGCAATGTTGTGCTACTTGTGGTTGATGTGGTTCTTTTGCCCATAAAAATAAAAACCATCTCATATGGACTTTCTTCAATTGTCTCATAAATGTAAATCAAATAGGGGGAAAAGCTATAAAACAAACACAAATACCCACTAGATGGTCTAAGAATAATGGACTGGAATTATTTCTTAAGGTAGTTAAGTACAGAATTTTGCATAATAGACATACCTCTTTTTAGTCAACAGAGGGATTCCTGAAAAGTTACTTGTAAATCAATTTTGTAAAATAAATCGTATTTTAAATGCATTAGAGGATTTTGTTAGTTAAAGGAATGCTAGTATGAATCTTTTTGGAAAGCAAAATAAAAAAATCTTTTTCAAAAATGATATCTCAATTGTAATAGATGTTAGCTCCAAGTTTACTGAGCCATTGAGTGCCTTTTGTCTCAATTGTGGTACTCATCTGGGTTATTTCTCTAGCACACTGCACATGAAGACTTCAAAGCCTTTGTGAATAGTGTGTTTGGAGTGTTGCTTTTAGATTTCACTGAGGTTTACATATCTGTTGTGACTTGAGTCAAATACAGAAATGCTTAATAAGTTTGTAAATCATAAGAGTTTATAAGCAGAGGAGGTATTGTGTCTAAGTCAAGATTCACTTGTAACAGGAAAAGAAAGACCTTTAGGTTCATGGCCTGTAACAAAAGAGACATTACCAAGACAATATTATACAAATTTATTTAACATAAATTCTGTGTGACATAGAAGATTCATCAGGAAATGAAGACCCAAAGAATCAGGGAAACCTTATTTCTATGCTAAGTTTGATGAAGTAGATAGATAGTCATGGAGAAGTATGATTGGATTAAAAGAGTTGTGATCTGGTGGTGATAAACTAGGAGGAATTTAGTAAGGCCTTTGTGTCAGAATCTTCTTTGTGTTCCTGTGTCTTCCAAAAAAAATGTAGAGTAGGCACCTCTCACAGGAAGATCTTATGACCATTTCCCGGGAAGATCTGAGCATTCTTGCTAAGTTTCATGAACTACTTTAGGGGAGAAGGTCATAGAGTACTTCCTGTTTCCACAGTTTTCTCCAATGCCACATTTGGGGTAGGGTGTCCTGAACTCCACCAGCCTCTTGAGTTCTAATAAGATGGTCTTTCTTATTTCACACTATGCAAAAAATAAAAGGTTAGACTAAGGATCACACTCACCTCCACATCTAGGCCTCTGCCCTCTACAGGGTGTCTCGGTTCTATACCATAGTAAACTGATACAAACTTCAATCCCATTGCTCAATTTCGACAAAAGCCACACTCAGGCAGAGCTTATATGGGTGCAGAAGACAGGATGGTGGGATGAAGACAAAGGGAACGTTTTCGACTCAGCAATAATTCCAAATCGAACACTGGTTATCACCATGCTTAAAACAGTGTGTCAACTCCTCCCCTGGGGAATTTTCTATGTACTCCATGAAGTCTTTCAGCCTCAAGCCCTTTATTAGCTGTTTTTATTCTTTGTACTCTTTTTTATTTGTTCTCTTTACCCCTTCTCTTTCAGGAGAAAATAAAGCTCCCATGTATGCAGAGGAACATTGTCTTCCTTTGTTGTCTTGACACCTTCTATGTCCTTAGAACTCACCGTCTAATTCTAGCAGTTCATCAAGATATTTCTCAAAATGCAGAAAACTTCTCTGTGAAAAATCTTCAAATAATAAAACTCTCATCTTCCTGTCAAAAGTAGCAATAGTATTCCAATTGAATTAAAGAGAATGAATAAACCCTTAGAAGTCAGTGTTAAGTCAGAGGGGACTCTCTCAGAACATCAGAGAGCAAAGAGTGGTCAGTTCCTGAAGGATAGGAAGAAGGAACTGCAATGCAGTCAAGAGACCATGTCCTCTTGGTCTTTTCTTGCTTTCCCGAGGCCACCTGTCTCTTGTATCTTGCTGTGTATTCTCACTTGGTCATTTCGCTCAGTACTGTAGGCTTTCTTGCTTCTTTAGCTGTATGGCTGACTCACACCTCCCGAATTCACAGAAGTGATTTGTATACACACATTTATTGTTCTTCCAAATTATCTGAGAGAGAGAATCTGCTTGACAGCCTTGGATCTGATGTCCATGAAACATGAAGGGTAGGGTGTCATTCAGAAAACATCAAGGGTGCTTTGAGCCTACTGCTGAAGGTGGGTGAGGGACAGTTTTTAAAGAAGAGGATGAGTTCCAAATAGGAGTCAATTTCAGGTTAAAGTCCTGAAACATTACAATAAGTAATTTGAACTCCTGGCATTGCTACAAGGTATCCAATAAAAAACAGAGCATGACTGCATGATGGGGAATCCTGAAAGATGGGAGAAAAATAACCTTGATTTCTACTACTTTGCCATACAAGGTTGAACATCATTAAAGGAAACAAACTGAAAATTGTTTGCCAAGAGGCAAGAGTTTAGGGCAAAAACAGAATTGGGTTGCAGACATGAATTAATTGTATTCTTACTGTGAAGAACTAAGGGAACTAACCTTCTCCTCCATGTACCATATGTCCTAGGGGATCATAGCTCAAGGGGGAATTGTAGAGTCAAAAGAATGAAAATCCAAGACTGAGGGGAGGCACAAGGTGGAAGTTCAAGGCTTCTGTCACCCCTGGGTGCCACCAGAAAAGGAACCAAGCCTTAATTTGAGGGTAAGGAAAGATGCCTTTGTAGTATTGAACAACTTAACAAAACAACCATAGTTGTGGCAATTCATCTTTTTAAAACCAGGAGACATTCTCCTTTTTTCTGAATCAGTGAAAGCCACAGAGGCTAAGGCTGAATCATGAATACTTCACAAATCCTGTCCCTCAACTCCACCCATCCACCCATCCACTGTGTGAGTCAGTATTAAATGCCCCTTCACAAAAAGGAGTCATAAGTCTCAATTCTCAGATTTTGGAGGCAAAAACTCACAAATCTCTCAGAGTTCTCCTTTTGCTGAATGCATTTTAAAAATAATGTCCCAGAGTTCCTAACAAAACACATTTAATTTTTATAGCAAATAAAGATGAGTGAACACTAAAGAAAATAAAATAGTTCTCATCTTACTCCATCAGGGTTTCCTCCTGGACGGTTTGAGATTGAATGTTCTCTGAGCTCAGGTCACATGAAGACATTATTGTCACCTCATTGTTCAAAGCACCTGGCTATAGAACCTGGAGTGTGCACAAATTGCTGAGTGACAAACCCTGTAAGCACTGGCCTGTCTTGCCTAATTATACAGCTGTCACTGTGCATGGGGCAATTTTTCTTTCCAAAGTCTCCTCCCCTCTGCCCGGCTTTAAACCACACAGTAAAGAGAAGAATCCACAGACCTCTGCATGAGGGCTTTTAATGCGACCACAGCGCAATCAAAGTATCAGGCTGCAGGAGTGGCAGAAACCGTTTCTAGAGTGTGGTTGACCCTTCGTCTGGGTGAGGCTGCTGCTCATCAGAGCCACATGTGAAAATGGTGCCCACCCAGGATCCATTTCTAGCTTGGTCCAAAGTCTCCATTCCTAGTTTTACCCCCTACCTCTTTTAATTTGTTGGAAAGAACATTGAGAACTTGTGCATTTCATCATGGAGCTGGGCTGGAGTGGTACTGTTACGTATAAATTGCCAGCCCGGAGTCCTTGAGCTGGGTGATGGTAAAGCTAGATGGTATGAAGAGAGTGCAATGCAGTATGCATCAGAGGTAGGGGAGTCATTTTTTAGGGAGGCTGTTAATTCATCTTTGGGAACCATTGTAAACATCATTGTACAATGCTACTTGCCTCATTGAAGATTGCAGCAATCATCCTATGACTGGGTACAGCCTTAAAAAAAGACTTAACAGACATGTCATGAGGTTCAAGTTTATCAGAACCTGTTCCTCTGGTTAAAAATGATCAGAAGATAGTAAACCGACTTGAGCATCTCTGGTACTTTCTCCATTTCCACTGAATTATATAATGTACTCATTATAATCCATACATAAAACAGATAGCTGGCTAGATCTTGGCACTCAGAGATTTATTGGTGGAAGGTCAGACCGGTGATAGTATTTGCTTCCTGATGTTGGTTTTAAAGTTTTCCATAAGGTCCTGGATGGCGTTATACATGTATTCTATTTCCTTATATTCTGTCATTATCCATTATCATATTCTGCATGCAATAAAAGCTCCTTGAACGCTTGATGTTTAGTGCAAGGCAATGTGTTTTATTAAAGTCATGATGTCAACAGAAATATTGTCCACCTATCCATTTAATAGAAACTTACGAGGTTTCTCTTTTGTGCCAGGATTATTGCTCAAACCTGGGAGCTATTAACTTGTAAGAAATTATTCCAATATTTGAAAATAAGTTTGATAGCAATTATATAACCTATATTATAAATGAAATGTGTAGACAGTATGGAGAGATGAAGAATACAAAGTCAAATTTCTTT
Source organism: Marmota marmota marmota (assembly GCF_001458135.2). Classification (NCBI taxonomy): domain Eukaryota; kingdom Metazoa; phylum Chordata; class Mammalia; order Rodentia; family Sciuridae; genus Marmota; species Marmota marmota. The sequence goes on from NW_026000103.1 coordinate 6,587,777, forward strand.
CTGGAAGCAACCCAATTTTTATGCTTTCTCTTTCTGCTTGTCTTTATATTACTTAATTTTTTTCTGTAGTTTAATCTTATACTACATAAAGTCTGTGAATTCCAGAGGTGTCACATACACATTTCTCCCCTTTTCTTCTATTCCTTAAAAAGAAAAAAAAAAACTTTTGTAGAATACTTTTAGCTTGTGGTAAAAACCACTGTTTTTCATTCCATCTCTAAGAAATTTGGGTGATTACGAGTTCTCAGCTTCTTTTGCAACTTCATGAAGTCATATTACTAAGCCTTATTCAATGGGATTTCAGCAAAATGGAGTGGTACTGTCTCCATTGTTTCTGTCTCCCGCCTGGAACACAAATTTGATGGGTGAAGTCCTGGCAGTCATTTTGGGTCATGAGCACAAGTACCACTTTCTAGGGATGGCAGAGCAATGATATAAAAAATACCACCTTATCAGCTCTGGACATTTAATTCTTACCAGTAAACGTTCATCTCATTTAAGTAACCTCATTTTAAGTTTCTATAATACAAAACTGAATCTAATTCTAGATGGTACTTTCTGTGGCTGCTTTATGTTAACATTAATATTTAGAAATCCTTCTGTGGAAAAGACCTAGAAAATTTAAAAATTCATGAAAAAAAAAAGTTTACCAGAGCTGATAGCCGATAGCTGGAAAATAGAGCATTTCAAATGTCAGAAACCCTGAGGAATTCCTATTGGAGTCAATGGAAATCAAAACAAATATCCCTAAGGGTTAATTCTGTCTGCAAGGGAGTTTTGTGAGAAGCTGTGGAGAGACTCTTGGGCCTTAGGAACAACTTTAGGGCTTGGAGAGAAACAGACTGAAGACAGAGAAGGGCTTAGGATGATGGAGAGAGCGGCCTTTGGAGTCTCCTTCCCTCAACTGTCAGCGGGAGTGAGGTGAGAGTTTGGGGTGGCTGGATGCCTGAGCCAAGCCCAGGAGGCACTTTGACAGTGGCTCTGGAAAAGTCATTTCCTGAGGTTGAAATGCTCTTAATGGATGCAGCAGGGAGCTGCCTGGAGAAATCTGACCTGCAGCTCCACGGTGTGGGCAGTAATGCCAAGAGCTAGCTCTGCAGTGGCGGCAGCCACCTAGGAGCAGCTTTCTGAGGGAGCGCTGATCTCTCCTGATGTGGTGGGGTGCTGCTTGGACAACTGGACCTGGGCTTCAGGACATTGGAAGCTGAAGGACAGCAGAGCCAGCTGAAGTGTCTTTCTTTGAACCACCAGGGAGATCACTCCGGCTCCTGGCAGAGCTCCCCCAAGACTGGTCTAACCCTGGATGGCAGCTGCTCCAGGAATTAGAATAATTCCTTTACGTGGAACTCCCGGCCCCCACCCCACCAGGATCTCCAGTTGTCATCTGTTCCTATGGCCTTCTTGCTGGTCATTGGTATTGCCCACCACCTTGAGATCCAAACCACAAGCCACTAACAACCTCCCACCCCATTTCCCAGGGACTTAGTGGTGCTGGGTAGACATTTTAGGGGAATAAAGAATCCTGTCAATAATTCTGAATCGTAAAGAAATGAGCATACAGTTTAAATAAACTGAAGAATAACATGGTGCTTACATTCCTTTTAGTGTTCCTATGTTATACATTTAAATTTTTATTTATTTTTTTAAATCAATGTAATAGACTTAGTTCTAGTTTTAAAAGTCAACCAAAAAGACTCTATAATGCCCATTTCTTTTTCCTCATTCCTGATTTTATTTCCTTTAAGACTTGTAACTCTTAGGGCTACTTGTATATGTAATTAATACATCATTTTGCTATATTTTTGGCGGGGGGGGGTGGCGTTAAATATTTACCATGTAGGACATAGGTTCTTTCCTCCATGTTTTGCATTTATATTTGCATTTCCCCCAAAGTTGTAAGTTGAAATCCTTGCCCCCAGGGGGATGGTATTAGGAGGTGGGGCTTGGGAGGTGATTAGGTCTTGGGAGTAAAGCCCTTGGGGTTGGGGTTGGTATCTTTTATGGAAGAGACACGGACACTCTCTCTCTCTTCTTCACCATGTGAGGACACAAGAAGGGGGTTGTTGCCTGCTGGAATAGAGCACTCACCAGATACCATTCCTGCTGGCACCTTGACCTTGGACATCCCAGCCTCCAAAGCTATGAGAAATAAATGAACATTAAGCCACCCATTACTTTATTATAGCAGCCTGATCTAAGACACCCCATATCAATACTTTGCCAATGATCAGCATTTATATTATTATGGTTACTGGGGAAAGTAACGCTCACAGTTGAGCCACATTTCTATCATTTTCTGGTTTTGCTCTGGGCCTTCCACATGGTTGTCAGCCTAGACTCTCCCTTCGCATTTTTCTAGGATTCCTTTAGTCTCTAACTCTGTGGGACCTCCAGCTCCTGATTTTTCACTTTTCTTCTTTTGTGGTTTACTCCTTTGCTTTAATGGGCCACATTACAAATGCTTCTTCCAAAAAGAAGCATGGTAGGAGGATGTTTTGAGACCTACCTGCAAATATTTGCCTAAAAATACCCTAATTCTACTTTGACATTTCGTTTAGAATCCGGTCGGAATCCAGATTCTGATTTGGAAACCATTGCTGATGGAATGTAGGCCTGGCTCCTGGAGCATTCATCTCCCAGGGTTCCGTCAAATGTTCTTCTCAAAGCTATTACTTATTGTGTGTTTATTCTTTATGCTGGGCATTTGGGCCTTTGTGGTCCAGTAACACAATATTATTATTATTATTATTATTATTATTATTATTATTATTATTTTGATGTGACACATTTTATTGTATTAATCTTTGATAATTTCTTGTTCTTCATTATCTTGAGAGTGTCCACCTTCTAGAATTCCTATCATCTCCTGAAACCCTTCTCGGGTTTTATTAAATTTTCTTCTCCAATTTTCCATCCTTTTTTGAGTATTTCGTTTATTTTCTGGAGATTACGGAGATTTCAATTTTTTTAAAGTAACATTTTTATTTAATTGTTCTCTGAAAGTTACTTTTAAAAATAGCATCACATTATTTCATGATGCAAAAATCTTCTCTGATTACTTTGAGACTATTCATGCTATTTTTTTAAAAAAAACAGTTTAATCTTTTTTCTGCTTGCGGCATTGTCCTTGTTTCCTCCAAGGCTATCTGACTTGTTTATTTTGGCGAGTCTTTCCTTTTAGAAGCTTTTCTCAAGTGTGTGGTGGGCCTTGGCTGTGTGTCCCTATTTAAAATCAAGTCTAGCACTCCCACGTGGGGGAGCACAGCCTGTCAAACTGGTGGCCTGAATGACATGAAATGAAGGTCTTTTTCGAGAGCCATTTTCCAGAGAGGTAGCTCCAGTCTCCTCCTGTGGGTAAAGTGTGTGTGTGTGTGTGTGGGGGGGGGGAATCTCTTAGCTCCATATGCATCCTTTTCCTGGATTCCCAGCCCACTTTCAGAATATCTCACCTTCACCTGCAGTTCCACAACTTTGCATTTTCACTAATTGTCTCTGCAGGGGGCCATTTCCCTTTGGAGGGTCTTGTAGTTTAGAGTAAAGTTCTTGCCTGGATATAGGTGGTGTCAATAGAAATCCTTTAAAAGATTTTTAACCATTTTTTTTTCTGTTTCTAGCCTTATCTGGCAACTCTCCTTTCAGAAGTATCCTAGATAAGCCACTTACAATTTTCTAAGCTATGTGATGCAAATTATCCTGCCAGCTCATTTAGTTCTTTTCCTTTGATTTTAGGAATCAGCTTTTTGAGTACACACACGCACACGGCTAGGATCCCACGGCTCATAGACAAAAGCATATTTAAAAAAAATATTATTGAAGGAAACAGGAATATAGTTTCTACACTATTTTGTGGTCTTATGCATATTGGAAAAATATGGGTTCTATAAAATAAAACCTGTAACATGAGATGATAATACAATAAACAGATTTGAAATTGGAAACTGGTTGGAGAAGCAGGCAGAAATTTAAAATGAGTTTAGCTAAAAAAGAACTTTTCAAAGTAAATGTTGAAGAACAGAGTTTAAAATGCAATAGGAGTATAGATAATACCATGATAAATCAAATCAAGCATATAGAATATAGCCTGATACAAATTCTCTCCCAGAACACAGAGGCAAATGTCAAAGAAATAAGAACAACTATTGCTGAGGTAAGTCATGCAGAGGAGATATTCCTGAGATCCTGCTTAGAGAGGATGAGTGTTAGGAGGGGGTATTGGGTAAAGAGAAGAGAAGTGGTGTTTGGAGGAATTAAATGACCCGTGGCCAGGCTATGAGAAAGAAGTTCTGGCTTTGCAAACTGGATGAACTCAACGTATCCAAGAAAAGATTAATGAAATAGCTCAATAAATAGACATATGCTGATGAATACTGTATTTAATAGTCAAGGTTCAAGGAGCAAAAACAGTGTTACATGCATCTAGGCGGAAAAGACTGGTCATCCCACAAAACAAAACATTCAGCTTCAGATCGTCTCCCTGTAAGAAGAAATACTAAAAGGCTCTGGAGAGATTGCCCCAGAGTTTTAAAAGGTTTAAAAGATTACAACCAAGGATTTGTATTCCATGCCTAAGTTTTATTCACTTACAAATGCAATAGAAATACTTTATTGGAAATACAAGGACAACAATGCATAAAATACATGTCCTTTTTTTTAAAAAAAAAGAAATGCACATGAAGTTTTTCTAATAACTTTGAGATGAATCACGTACACACTCTCAAGAACAGGGAAGTAATTAAATTTGGAACGATGAGGGCTACCACTGTAAAAACAGAAATCTTAATAATTGTAAATTAAGGAAATAGAAACTGTTAATAATTCTCTAAAACATGCACATTTTTAAAGTAAGAATGATTATTTGAAAGGAAGGACTAGACCTCAAATCCTGGACAACATCACAAAAACTGTGAGGAGAAGAAAGTAAAAGATGTAATTTTACAACAGTTGCAAGAGATCTGTCTCTATCCAGAGTTAATTAGTGGGAAATAAAGTTTTAGGCATCCTTGAAAAATGTAATGATAATTAAGAGTTAATTTCTTATAAATAACTAGAGGGGAGAAAGGGAGCAATATAACTTGAATAAACAGGAAGAAAATAAAATATCAAGGAAGGATTAAAAACAAAGAAATGACAAAGGAAGATACAGGGAAATGGGAGCTTCTAAGAATTTTTTCTTTTAGCAAACTAATTCAGTTCAGATTAGTGTAAATGGGTTAAACAAAAATATCAGGCAACATTAGGACAGCATAAGGTTGACAGGGTGGCTCAGTGGTAGAGTGTTTGCCTAGCACCACCACAACACAAAACAACAAAAAATCCAGCATAGACTTATTTTTTGCTATATTAAGGAAATTTTAAAAAGAGGAAAAACAATAAAAGTGTGTGCTAAATTATCTTGGGTGAGTTCAGACACAAGAGAATTTATGTCAAGAATAATAAATAGGACAAAGAAAGGCAAGGTAAATACTTGAAATTTCAATCCACAAGACTTTTTTTTTTTTTTTTTTTTTTT
>NW_026000103.1:6598233-6638411 GCF_001458135.2 Marmota marmota marmota
GGGGGGGGGGGGATGAAAATAGACAAATCTAGGGAATATGGTAAAAATAAAAGTAGAAAATAAAGTGACCCACATAAATGTACTTAATGTTTAATTAAAAGCAAAGAAATTTATTTACACAGGGATTTACACAAAAGAAGCTATGTTAGACTCCCAGTTATAAGTTGTAAAGTTGAACTAATACATTCAAAACTGGCCTATTGTATAATATTGTTTTTTTTTTCTATTTATTTTGTCAAATGATATGCTGGCATTAAGGAATATATTGTAGAGTACTTAATGGAAAATGTTCATAGTTTGTTATAAAGTGGAAAAAAGACTACAGATGAAATGCAGGGTATCACTTTACATTTATAAAAAATGTAAACAAACATATAAAATGTATGAAAAAATACCAAAATATTAGAGAGACCTTTTTTCTGAGTGTAGTGATTACACCCACTTAAGCATTTCTTTATGCTCAGCGATCTGTTCTGTCTTTAAATTATAAAGACACAAACTGAAAATTTTAAAACTTAAAAAAATTTTGTAAGGAATGTCTTCTGATACTCCCTGACCCACTCTGCATTCCCTGAGTTTGTTTAGGCTGCTCATGAACAAGTGTATGAGGCTCACAGCATCCCCTGGAAGCTTAGCAGCTGATGGGGCCAGAGGTGCACACCTGCCCCAAGCTGGGCTCCTTAGAGTTGATCTCTGAGAATTTCAAATGGCAATTCATAAGAACCAGTTGACTATGAGAATGAGCATCATACAAACCCAGAGAGCTAGGGTCCATCACTTAACTGTGGCCCTTCGGAGGTCATTTGCTCTGCTCAGCAAGCAGGGGACTTGGTCTGCAGAGATAATCATCAATAATAACAGTAGACGCCATTCACTGGGTTCCCATCCCGTGAGAGGCATTCTGGGAGGTGTAATGATAGAAACTCATTGACAGGTATGCCAACCTTTAAGGTAGCTACTGTCATTACCCTCATGAGAAAACCAAGGCACAGAGATTAGAGGAATTGGAGACCAGAGCAGAGGACAATGAGAGGGGAGTCCATGTAGTCTGAGAATGACAGGGATGAGAACAGCAGCTCCCTGAGCCTCAGGACTTTGCAGGTCCTAGAGGTAGTAGCATGTGAGGCCTGTTTGTATTTCATGCCATCTGTTTCCAAGAGATTACTAGGACTCCTTAAGTGTCACTCCTGTCCTTCATAAGCTTGAGTGGATAACAGCTACTTACAGTCTAACAACCCGTGGCTGAGAGGGAGTGTGTTCTGGGGGTGACTACACTGAAGCGTCTTGGATGTCTTTGAATTCTTTTCATGTTATTGTTGAATTCAGTCCAAGAGAGGGGATGAAATATTGCTGGAATTTATCATAAACAATCCTGTACAATAAGTGGCATCTATTCTCCCAACTCACAAATAATTTCAGAAAGTATTAAAAATATGCCCATTAGGAGAAGGTGCTCATTATAAAACAACCCTTTAGAGATTTAGAAAATCTCCAAACACTCTCTCTGCTTCTCGCAAAATGCGTATTTATGTAAATGTTTATAATCTCTGGGAGAATTCACATAGTTTAGTGTGGCTACCAACTTTTATAACTCGAGGCTATTGCTTAAAGATATGCATTTTCCCTTAGCTTCCATAGTTATACAGTTTTGAGTTAACATCTTCAAACCAGAGTGTGGCTTGTTTTAATATACCACCTCCTGGTCTAGCTTCATTCACCTCTGAGTGGAAGGCAGTTAAAAAGAGCAAGAAGGACATCGCTGGAGAAGGAGTATAGATTCTAGAGCTTCAAAGATGACTGTGACAAGCAATAAAATACTTCATGTAAGGTGTTAATACTGGATAGGAACCTTCCTTCATTAAGACTCTATGCTTAAAATCTTTTCAGAGCTTTTAGGATATTTTGGGGTGCAAAGAGCTATTTATTTATTTATTTATTTTAATGAAAGATTTTTTTTTCTGGAGGTCATTTTTGTTTCAGTGCAGTGTTTGACAAAATTACTGGAAAGCAAGAGAGAATTGCTGGGAATAATAGGATTTCCTTCTATGTTTCTTATTTTGATGTAGTAATGGCTGTGTAAAACAGATGGATGGGTACTCTTACATAGAAGGCTCAAAGAAAATTCAGTGGCCAAATATCCAGATGAAAAGAGAAGACTGCAGTTAATCATCTGAATGTTTTGTCTACATGAGGGAAAATGCAGAGGTTTCCAAATATTTTCTCAAATATTTGGGAACATCCAGATGTTTGGCTTCATGCAACTCAAACATCCAGATGTTTGACCAAATTTCTCCCTCTCCCAAACGGATGTTTCAGCCTCATGTAGACCCAGGCATGGATATAGGAATTTCAAATTGTTAACTGGTGTCATGGAAAAATTATTTGGGGAAGGGAGAGACATGGCACACCAAAGTGTGAAGGTTAGAGATGATCATAGACATAAACATTAATACTGTGAAAAAGAAGGAGGGGGTTATACTACTGACCAATAGTGCCATCTGTTTCCAAGAGATTACTAGGACTCCTTAAGTGTCACTCCTGTCCTTCATAAGCTTGAGTGGATAACAGCTACTTACAGTCTAACAACCCGTGGCTGAGAGGGAGTGTGTTCTGGGGGTGACTACACTGAAGCGTCTTGGATGTCTTTGAATTGGATGTCTTTCAATAGTGAAGTCGTCACTAATATAAATTGTCATCAGTAATGTTCTCTTGTGGAGGGTCTAATAATTAGGAATAATAAACATGAGCTGGTGGCCCTTGCTGATTAGAAGGAAGCCAGTAGCACTTGCAGTGTTTACAAAACTTGAAAGATGTGGAAAAGGACATCCTCTGCTTTGAAAGGAGTTGAAAATTCTAAACTTCATGGAAAGAGGTTGAATGGGAGTTCAATTTCCTCCTCTTATTTTATTGGGCTCAGTCTAATGTGACCTTGCAGTGTCTCTGATTACAATGTTCTTAAACTTGTGGGAATCAGCCTAATAAAAATACTGCAAAGAAATCCAGCTCATCCCTCAGCTGCAAACCGGCTGTTAGATTACCATGGTACATGAGTCAGGATTGGCCTCCAAAAAGCAGACTCCATTTCCTACACAGAGGTAACATGAACCTGAATGGAGGCGTTAAATGAGAAGAGAATGTTTTCATTCTGATTAATGTTCTAAAATCTGATTTTTAGCCAACTTGTTGTTCGCGAAAAATGGCAATGCCATAAATAAAATAGCCATAGATGGACCTGGCTATCTGTTATGAACAACCATCAAGAAAATGCTTTTATTTTAATTGATGATACTTAACAAAAGCAGTACTCAGCCCAAACTGTATTTCTGGACCTTTTAGATGATGATGATGATGATGATGATGATGATGATGATGATGATTTTTAACCAGTTCACCACTGCTTTCCAGGGATATCAGGATTCCCTACAGAAGTTCCTAGTACAATGTCCACATCTGATGTGTTTGGCTTTGCATATCATGCCTGAGGTTGTTCAAGAAATTAATCTCCTCTTTATTTGCAAAAGCATGGCATGTTGGAAAGTAACCTAGATGTGGTCTTGGAGTCTTCTTTAAGATTAACAATCTTTAGAGAACCTGGATTGGCTTGTATTTAGAAATAATACAGCCTGTCATTATTTGTAGAATGAGAATGTTGCAAATGAATGCTGATTTTCCACAGAACATATACAAAGAAAAATGTAGAAAGAAGGAGAATATCGAAAGGAGACCTGAAACTCTACAGGTACATTTACTATTTTTAATTGATTTCCAAAGAATCAAACTCTGGTTTAATTTGAGAAAGGATCTCAACAAATTTTCATATCTGGTGCAAGAGTTACCCAAGCATGATCTAATTAAGAGCCATAATTTTATTTTATATTATTATTATTATTATTATTATTGTACCAATGATGTACCCAGCATTGTTTTTGATTTAAAAGAAACAGAAAAAATGACTTCAGGTCTGAAAATGCATTCATGTGGGGTGGAGGAGGAAATATAATTACAAATTGTGTGGAACCTTGGGAGGAGTGAACCATGATTTCTTCCTGCGATAAAAACAATCCTTTTTACCTTTATATGCCACCTAACTGGAAGGAATTTCCTACAATGGCATGTTCAGAAATGTGATAGAAGAACTGAAAATGATCATGGTAGTAGAGAGACTCTGGGCATCATTGGGAATGCATAAGAACCTGCTAGAGACAATGGCTTGGGTGAGCATCCTGGTTCTCTCTTCTGGATCTCTGCTTCTCTATGTCTTAGTTTCTTCCTCTGCAAAATAGGGATGGTAATAGTACATATAGTGCAGGTTTGTATCCAGGATCGAATAAGGGGATCTGATAAGCTCTTATGTCAATGCCTACTACAGAAGTAACATTAAAATCCAAAGTACATGAACTGAAAGTGCCTTGAAATCCAAAGGCTCGTGAAGATGTAAGAATGAGAACTGAAGAAGCCATATCATAAGATGCTGTGATCAGAAATAAAATGAGACATGTTTTGACACTCAATGACATTCTGAGAGATTGGGTGGCAGCAAGATATACACATGTGTCTGCAGAAAATGTGGTGAGGAGGTGGGGGGTTGGGTAAGGGAGATCAATCTCACAGCTTTCAATTAGGGGTCTGTGGGCGGGGAAGAAAACTAGAATTCACAGGGAAGGAACTGGCTGATATTATTATTATTTTTTGATGCAGCATTCCAGAAAACATAATCAATGGCAGCCGTCCAGTTCCCATTTAGTAACCAAAGAACTAGCTGCAGCTGTTTTTTATGCCTGGTGGTGCCAGTTTGATAGTGTATAATCATATTTGCATAAAGATAAAAAGGAAGGTGTTATAGAACACAGTTAAGCCTATGGTTTCACCATGAATTAAAGGTAATTTCAGACTAATTAGGTATAATTTGTTAAGGAATTCTTCCCAGCAATGATGACTCTGATTTTGTAATTACAGGACAATGCTTACTGTGGCTTTCAAGGCAGGATAAAGCACACCCGAGGGGGTCGTGTCCCACACTAGGCAGATCTAATGGTGCCACAAAAGACAGGTGTTTTGTCAGATTTCAGCCACACACTTTCACACCTGCAAAGCATTAACTACAGCAGCAATGTTAATGAAGACCAGGTGCCTGTTCTCCAACCTAAAGGAGGAACTGGCATGAGGCTTGCTATTTGCTACCTGATGTCTACCCTGGTGTCTCCAAACGTGGTCCTTCTAGTTCAAGGGGGAGCTGATTGGGATGAGTAGGCTTTTGAGTGCTTGCCTTTGTTCTTTTGAGTGGGGGGATGGAGGTATTGAAACATCCATCTTCACATTATGGTAGTGACCTCTTTACCCAGTCATTTGATTCCCTGTCAGTTCTCACCCTAAAATAGTGGAAGAAACTCTTCCAGGACTAAGTATCCCCGGACTTTCTGTGTGCCACCCCTTTTGTGCGGAGTTTAGTCTCTGAGAGCTCTGAAAATAGCTGATCTGCACAATCTACAAAATGGATTTCTGGAAAGTGCCGTGTTATCAGTTGCTACCAGGGAAAGTTTGATTGTAGCTACTTGAGTCTTTTCAAACTTGAAGTTTTGCCATTCCATCCGGAAATGAGTAATGGAGGCCTTGAGCAATCTTTTTTTTTTTTTTTCATTTTAATAAAACACAAGGTTTTCATTGTGTGGGGCTATATCATTTTAAGGCTCTCTGTTATGAAATACAAAATCTTCTTTTCCCTCCTTTAAAATAAAAATCTCAGCAGCAAAGCTTTTCCCTCCTCTTTTTACCTCCTTTCCTTTGTTTCGCCACTTTGAGCTGCAATTGTCTGCCCTCTGCAATTTCTAGCAGTTAAGTGAAAAGTTAATATTGTCTCAAAAAAAAAAAAATCACACACTTGAATTGGAAGTGGGGGGGAAAATTAGCAGGTCTAGGTTCTCAACAGCAGGAGGATAATTGTCAGATTCATTACCAGTGACTTCTGGCCCTAACAAAGCAGACTTCTTACCCTGGGAGATAGAAGGATGGACAAATATAAAAATGTTTGGTAATGTATTTAAACTCCAGGTCCTAATTAAGTTAGAAAATAATGGAATCACGGGCTTTTAGAGGAGCAGATGTGAATCTGGGAATAGAAAGACCTTTCAAATTCAGAGTTTTTTTTAACTCCATTTCTGGAAGTAAAAGCATTGGCAGCCCAAACCATACTTTCTGAAACCGAATCTTTGACCTACTAGTAACATAGATCCAGATCATTCATTCTGTATCATTTTGCAGTGTTTTCCAAGGTATGTTTGCAATGAGCTTGAGAGAGTTAAGAGGCATCTCAAAGGTACCAATATGGCTGCAGAGGTCTCTACTGAAAGGTAGGACTCTGGCTTTCCCTTTCCAAATTCTGTCATCCACTAGTAAAACAGTTTTGTTTTTTTTTTTTAGAGAGAGAGAGAGAGAGAATTTTAATATTTATTTTTTAGTTATCGGTGGACACAACATCTTCGTTTGTATGTGGTGCTGAGGATCGAGGCCGCACGCATGCCAGGCGAGTGCGCTACTGCTTGAGTCATATCCCCAGCCCCTAGTAAAACAGTTTTAATTTTTAACTGATTTGATTGATTTGGTGTCCATCAAATATTCCATCTGAAAAGTCATTGTTGCTTCCAAAGAAGACTTTGAAAAGCCTGTCTTATGATAGATAATCCTTGTGTCTCTACCAAGTTACTCAAGTATTTAAACAAATCTAAAGACAATGTTCTTGTGGACAATGTTGACTGTGTGTGCAGATTCTCCCATAGGCCACCTCTGTGCAAAAGTTTGAGGCCTTCTGACAAAGCAAAAATCAAGTCATATTATCAGTGTTCCTAGCAAGCCTAGTCTCTAAAGCAAATAAATCACCTTTCGGTTAATGCTACTAAGTATTTGTAATATAGCAACTTAGTAGAGACCTCAAGTTTAGATCAAGAGTTCTCCAGCCTTAGCAATAATCCTGCTGAGATGATGTGTGAGGGATTGTCTCAGGCCTCATTATTCAATGTCTAGTGAATCAATGAGCACACTGACATAACCCAGCAGTTTTTGAGAAATGCTGAAGTTTGGATTCAGCAAACCTAATGGATCAAAATCTACATTTTAAAAAGTTTCTTTGTTGATGAATCAATCCATTGGTTCATTGCCTGTTAAATTTTGAGAAGCATGGCAAGCATACATTTCTCTAGATATAAATCCTTAATTTGGGATTAAGGATTTGGGTCCACATATCCACTTCATATGTGTGTCAACTCGTTGCCACTGAATGCAACATTGATTATGTGTGCTGATGAGGGTGTCGGTCTATGTATTTGTCTTTGCATCTATAGATCCATTTTGTGGTTGTTAGTGGTGGTGGAGGTGAAGAGGGTTTATAATTTTTTCAGCTTTTCAAATTGTTGTGAACTATAAAACAGGACTACTTCTTTTAATTGACCAGGCATGACTCTGCATAGTATGATTGGTAAGAACCCCAGACATGACAACACCATCATAAAATTATAGTTCAATTGCATTTTCTCTACTTCTGTTGAATGTAGGTGAGACTAATTTTTTTTGGCATTATCTGCAAATAGATGTTCAAGTTCGTATACAGTGGTGTCTAATATCACTTGATAATGAGTTTTAAGGAACTTAAGAAAGTTCTGGGTAGACCATAATACTTCTTTTTGTCAGACAAGGAGTGCTATATAATTTATTGTCTCCCTCCCTCCCACTACTACTAGTACTACTTCTTCCTTCCTCCTCCTCCTTCTCATCTCTCTTTCCCCTCGTCACCCTCTTTGTTTTCTATATTGTAAGTTTTGAGAAAACTCAGCACCAAGTATGGTACCCCATTAGAACATTCTCAAAAGGCAGAAATTTCTATGACAAGATAGTTAATACTGCACAGAGGATAACAATTTAATTGGGCTGAAAGGAAGAATTATCAAGGATGAAAAATTAAAAGAGGACTTAACCCAGAAAACTAAGAGTTAAACTACACGCCCAGTGAAAGTTGGGTTGTCTACACCCTTCTTGATGCTCTCTCTCCCTTATCCAAAACAGGCCTGGCCATAGATGCTTGGTAAAATATCTTTTGCTGAGCAGACAAATTGATTTAACAAATGCTTACTAAATGCAAACTGTGGAAATGTGGAATCATAATGAAGAAGAGTTAAAAATCTTCATTGTGTCTGGGTTGGAATTCAAGCTCCACCATCCAGTGGTGCATGTTCTTTGGCAAATTTCTTACCCTCACTGTGTCTAGATGTTTTTCAAATATAAAATGAAGATATCCAAAACACTTAACCCAAAAAAAGCCTGATATGAGAGTTAAATTGGTTAATGCATGTAAATTCTTAATCAATGCTTTGCATGTAGTGAGGACTCACTGATAGTGACTATTACTCAGTATCTGACACTTTTCTAAGCTCCCAACCCCAATAGCATTTTTAAAAAATTTTATAGGGGAAATTGAATGTTCAATAATTATTTGCACATTTAATTATTGTAAATTGGGAGAAGTATAAGGTGTTTTAAGGAAGACCTTGCCAGGGTTGGGAGGTCAAGAAGGTGCCCTTGAAGAAATGAGTTTAGGTGAATTTTAGTGAGTTTAGGGGGGATTGCAGAGAGATCCAAGTCAGGGGGCTGGGGCTTAGCAAGTGGAGGAAGAAGGGCGAGATGCAACTGATGAAGTGGATGAGGCCCTGGTGATGCAGTGCTTGAAAAAGAGTTTGGGGCCTTTATTCTAAGACCTTTGAGGTGTCTGAAAAAGGTTTAATCAATGGAATGACATGAGCAGGTTGGATTTTTTGATGTAGCACTATAGCATGCATGTGGAGTAGGAGTTGGAAGTGAAATAAGAGCAAATGTGGAGACACCAGTTAGGAAGCATTTGCAGCACAATCTGAAAAAATCCATCGTATAGCTTTATGTCGGATGTTGGCAGTAAAAGATAAAGAGAAGCGGATGAATTGGAGGAATACTTAGTAAGGGAAGTCAGGAGGGTTTGGTGTGTGATGGAATCCGGATTGAATTGTATGTGCTTTTCCTTCCAGATAAAAAGAGAAATTCAAAAGTGGGGGCTTTACTTTCTAGATTTTTCCTTCAGACTGTAGGCACAAACCCACCCACTCTCACAGGCTTCCCTTAGCCTTATATATGACCTTTCAGGTACTCCTCTAGATCAAAATATAACTGCTATTGTGTATATCTTTTCTTTTTAAGACTGTTTCTATTTATCTTAGGAGGAAATTCATTTATAGTGTATTACACAAAGGCTCCTTTCTTCCCCGTTGACAGGTTGGAAAGAGCTTTGGAGGTTCTTTGCGGTGTCTGGAGTTGGGCTGAAGAAATTCTTACCTTTGCATTCCTGAGTGAGAAGGAAAACAGCAAGCAATATATCTTAATGGTATAATGTACAAACTTCCTGTTTTATTTTTTCCATCCCTTCAACACTAAGTAGGTGATAATGGAGAATAACTAACATCCTGTGTGTAAAATCTTTGCACTCGTTTTCCCTTGGGGATGTGAACAGTAAAGAGCCCAGGTATCCAGAATCCCTTATTTTTTAGTTTCTTTAAAGAGTTGGGCATGTTTAACCATATTTAAAGGCCTTTCTGTTTCTTATCTCATTCTAGAGAAATTGTAATGTTCCCCAAAGGAAAAAAGACTATGCTTATAGTTACAAGGGGGACTTAAACTTACCCAGTATAAGGAGCAATGGAATGGTAATTAAGGATGGCTGTTAGAAAGGCTGCTACCTACCAAGATTTTGCTTTGTCTTCTCTGTACCACTATTCCCAGTTTCCCTGGTTTCCCTTGTCCCCGATCCTACAGCAATACCCACCTCTTGCCTTTTCAGGATTCTCCTGTACCCTAAAATCCCCATGCCTCTTATATTTCTACCTAGATTTATTCTTAAATCCTGTTTCCTGTTTTTTCTTGCCCCATATCCCATTCCTTTTGGCCTTTCTCCTTGAGATGATGGCCAAGAAATCATAGAAAGGAATGCATTCATAGGTGTGAATGACTTTCTTTTCTTCTATGTAGGGTTCCTCTGGGAACACAGTGGAGGAGCCTCTGGGTGTGACAGTCAGATAATCCAGCACCTTGAGAAGCACAGGGAGGCCAAAACCCTTTTTCAGATTTCATTAGATTATGTCTTCTTGATGATACCAACTGGGAAGTAAACGGGGTTTCTTATGGCTCAACAACACGTTGTGCTTTTTTTTTTTAACCTTAAGTAAATAATGTGAGGGCCTTGGGCTCCTGGCCCTCTCCCAGACCAAGTCTACACACCCCTGGTGTCTGAGAAGAATTCTGCCATGTCTCCAGCAACACTTAATTGCTTTTAATTACCCCTCCACTGAAGCTGAACCATCCCTCACTCAGGTCACACCACAGAACATGGCTCATAAGTTTTACGAGCCACCTTGTGTATCCCATCCATGTGTGCAGCCACCTTTTCCAGCCACCAGCAATTCATCAGCCAGCTATCCCTGCCCCTGACAGGCAGGGCCTGGATGCTCCCAGTAGAGACAAGCTGTTCTTGGTATCACTGTGCCGAGTACCATTGAACAAGCAAGCCTGGAGCTAGGTAGAAATTTGACATTCAAATCTCAAGATTGAAGATAAATTGAACTTTGAAATGGTTTTCCTTTTTTTTTTTCTATTTATGAAAGTCATCAAAGTTGACCCAACTAAAGAGCTTTAGAATTTTCTAAGTCTAATTTGCCTTCTGCTAAGCTTTGAGTTCTTAAACATCTGAATCTCTACTGAGAGCTCAGGTACCAGTTCTGAATTTTCCTGTGAACTCAGTAAGTACTTGCAGAATAAAGGAAAAATCCAAATTTATGGGCAGGTTGCATGGTAAGAATCCCTATAAGTGGATTAGGAAGAAACTGATGAGATCCAGAATGTATTTTTTACTGGCCCTGCTCAGCATCTGAAATGTCCTCATTCATTCATTTCCCAGTCTCAGAGTCAAGATTAGAAAAGGAAAGGAAGAGTTTTTAGTCAAAGGAATCCAATGGCTTAATTATAAAAATTTTGACTCTGTCTTCTCTAGATCAACCAGGAAGACAGTCAGGAATATGCATCTTTTTATCTGATGGGGATGCTAGATAAAGACACAATTTATGGATAGGCCGTATCACAAATAAATTGATTAGATTAGCTGTTCCTCTCAAGTAGTCCCAGATAACAGCAGAAGACAAGATATCACAGATGTTAGAAAGATGGTTGTAGAGGTTGCTGCATGAATGCTTTTTAAAATTATTCTAACTCAGCATTTACTTTAAATGTTTCTATTATTTACAAATGATGTTTGTTGTTTCCATTAAAAATGCATGTACACTTTGAGTAATGCTTGGTAATTGAGGAGTTTTAGATTTCAGATAGTTTTGGATTTTGGAATATTTTCATATACATAATGAGATATCTTTGGATGTGTCCCAGGTCTGAACATGAATTTCACTTATGTCTCCTATGCACATTATACACATAGCCCCCAAATTATTTTATACAGTATTTTAAATAATTTAGTATACAAAAGCTTTATGGTATGAAATTTACCACTTGTGGTATCATCTTGGCTCTAAAAATGTCTCATATTTTGGAGCATTTTAGATTTCAGATTAGGGGTACTCAACTTATATTTAAAATAGGGGAAACAAGCGTTAAAAGAAACATATTAAGTAAATAATGAGACCAATGGTAACTGGAAGTGTCAAGTCCTGAAGTATGGTACATATAAATGGTTGACTTTGGGCAGTCACTGGAATGGAAGGTGGAGATTCGAATAAGTGCTACAGGGAGGTATCAGTGGTAGTGTACCACGTAGAGCAGAGAAGGTGGGAATGAAGAACAGCACAGAGGTATCCACTCCAGCCAACAGAGGGGTGTCTAAGGGACTCAGTGAGAAGCTGAGGCCTGCGCACTCGTTTCCCTCAGGTGTTGTGGCATTGCTTTCAGAGGAGTTGAGCATGGTGGGGAAGCTTGGTGAGATGAGCAAGATCTCCTGTCTACCAGATCCCCAGATCCCCAGAGAACATCTGTGCCAGCTTGGGAGGCATAGAACCCCAGGATTTGCCCAGCTGACCATTTTCCTACCTTCTCCTCCATTTCACTGTCCTTTCTTCTTTCTCATTTCCACCAGAGGTAGAGAGTCCCCAAGGCACTTCATTCATTCATTGCCCAATCTCAGAGTCAAGCTTGGAAAAGGAAGGGAAGTGTTTTGAGTACTTCAGATAAAATGATCTTGACACCAAAATGGCTCTATGCTCAGCAGTGAATGTGCTATCCATTTGCCCTTCCAAATGTCACAGAAAGAGGGAGGGGACTTGGCAGAACAGCATAGTTGGTTTTGGCAGAGGCACCCAAGAGCCACAGATCACCTGCTGTACTAGCCATGGGAGTGCCCTCTGTCTTTGAGTCCATGCACATCTGTGGAAGTGTGTGAGTGAGTATGTGGGTGAGGGTGTGGGTGCATGTTTGTGTAAAGGATGAGAAAGAATCTTGGCTTGAATAAAGAAAGGAATGTAGCAGGGATCAGGTAGACAGCCAATCCAGAGGGAATGGGGGGAGGAAAGACCATGGAGACTTCTTCCAAATCAGTAAATGCAAATTGCAGCAGGAGGCTGACCTTTTACTGTAACTGGTGTCAGTTGCAACTTGTAACCTCATGCCATTAATTATAACCCAGTGTACCTCTGGCGGGCTCTCCGATTGGCCTGAGTCTTCCTCTTCCTCCCTCCCCACCACTTCCCTCCTCAGTCTGCACCCCACTGAAGTCTCATGTTGCAGACTGAACTTGGAGATGAAATGCTTTTAAAAATAATGGGCCTTGCAAGGCCAGAATGAATTCTGTGCATTTGACATTTTTGCAGAGGAAATTTTCTTGTGATGGAGTCTGAGACTGTCTGAGGATGCTTTTTTTTTTTTTTTTTTTTTTTTTAATTTAGCTAAAACTTAGATGAAGAGTCTATAACCAAAAAAATAAAGCATTCATCAACAGAAACTGGAATGTAATAAAGCATTCCCCAACTCCCCTTTTGGAAAAGAGTTTGCAAGCAGTTTGTTGGAAGACTGGGAACCTGGAAAAAAATAATTTAAAAATAGATCTGAAAGGAAATATAATCCAGAGAAAATTCTATGCATAAGACAAGAAAGAAATTTAAATAATAGGTCTGAGAAGAATTTTAAAATTGGAGCCCTTCTTTTTGTTCCATTTTATGTGAGAGTTTATTAGGAAATCATTATTTATTTTGTGTGAGATCTTGGGTTTTTAGCTCAATGGAAAAATGAGAAACTATAGATATTTTATACAGACAGTGCAGGCTTCATGTGACATGTGTAGTCATTCAGGGTCTCACACTTGGTTTAAAGCTTTGCAGTCACCATCCTGCAGCCTTCAGTAGTTTGAAACAAAGGGTTCCATATTTTCATCTTGCATATGACAGAGCCCCTTGGTGTAGGGGTATTGAAATAAGGAACATAAATAGCAAGTGGAGCCAATACAAAACTTTGAAGAGGTCGATGTCTCATGGGCCAATATTATTTCTAGAAATAGTTAAAATTTAGAATAAAATGATATTATGCCAAGACTTGCTTGCCTTCCCTTTAAAATTCAAAATTGCACCATTATCTCAGCCGTTTTTATACTCTGAATTAAAACCTCACCCACAGTGATCAGATTTCTGATACTATGCTTTCTATTCTTTGTCCAAAGTCTTTTCATATTTTCCTACTTTAGTTCATCAGTTCGTTCATTACATAAACACTTAATATGATCAGCATACTATTTTAAAATTGCACGGAGATACCTAATCCTCAAACACAGCCATGCTGTGTTTTTCTCTGTAGGGAATGATACATTGTAAAAATATAAAACAAAAGCATTACACCAGCTTGAAAGAAAAAAAAATGCATTGGGATACAACAAAGTGTTTTAGGAGAACAGAGAAAGGAAAAATATTTCTGACTGGCAAGAAGAGGTAAGCTAACAAGATCTTTAGGTATGTATTTATCTATATTTTCCACCTACAGATAAGAGATCAGTGGATATTCTAAGAGCAAGGAAATAACTGAAAGACAGAGATGGGAAAATAAAAGTCGTGTTCAGGCAACAATGATAAGAGTGCAGTAAGTAGAAAGTGAGGCTGACAGGAGGGAGGGAGGAAGGTGATACTTAAAGGAGGGTTGAGGCCAGACTGTGGTGTGGGCAGTTTGTTCAGTGGCAAGTGCTAATGGGACCAGGGATGAGGAAATAGGAGAACTATTTGTGTGTGTCTACTCGCTTTATAGAGGAAAAAAAGAAAAAACCCATTGAACTCTAGAAATTGTAATACTAGCCTTACCAGGTAACTGAGATCATGAGCCAAGAGAGACCAAGAAAATGTGAACTTCCCAGCACAAACCTATGGTGCTTTTCATAATAGAAAGGTTCAGTCCTCCATGCATTCTTACTGGGTGGAGGAGAAGGAAGAATAACTTCACCATTTTCATGCAGTCTTAACATTGAGGTTCAATTTAGGACTTTTCCACAGGTGAACAAACTTTGAGAAATGTTCAACATCTCCATTATTGATCAGCTGTTTTTCTGTGTCTTGAACTTTATGGAAAAAAGAATGCAAAAGAATAAAATCCTCCCCCTCTGACTATTTAAAAATGGATGTAGGTAGTATTAAATCTATTCTCAAAATAAGTAATTATATTAGGATATATTTTATCATGTTGTACTATCTCCGTTCTGGATCTTCAGTGCCATGTGGTGTTGCTTGGTTATAACAGGAGTATAGTCAGAATAGATTTGGATTTTTGTTTTCAGACATTATTTAGTTCTTTGTAAATAATGCACAGGGTATACTTGGACAGTAAGATTTCAAGTTGTAAAAATACTCCCTTCAAAGTTTGGACATAGAATTTACTATTTCCCTCTGATCACTTGGAAAAGAATTAGAAGAGTTCTGTTTTTCTTATGAAACATATTCCAAGAGAAGAATTACTTTTCCATTCTATGAACTCAAGTAAAAAGTGAGATGCAATATCAGTGATGATGTGACCATTTATTTGAGGATGTCCCACTTGACCAGCTCAGATAATTTCCTGTGTTGTGTCTTGGGCCAAAAAGCTATTGAAAGGACATGATTCCAAAAATGTAATATCTACAATGAGAATGTCACCTGTCGACAGTGTCTTCAGCATGACTATAGATTGATTTGAATTTCATCTAGATTCACACACTTCATCTTGATACTTTTAATTGTTTTGCTTTAGTAAGTTGTTTCTAGTTCCTTAACTTTTTATTTTTACTTGATCAAAAATGTTAATAAGCATGTAGCTATTAAACTGAACCATCTGGGTAGTTAAATTTTTAAAAACATTTAAGTAACTTATTTGGTAAAATAATCATCAGTTATTTACATTGTGACCCATTTACATTTTCATTTTCTTTACATATTAACATATATTTGTCAGTTTATGAACTATTTGAGATCAACTTGGAGATACTTCCCTCTATTATTTTTGAATAAAATAGTTTGTATTTCATAAGACAAGAATATTCTCTTACACAACCATAGTACCATTATAAAATCAGGAAATTTAACATTGATAGAATGCTATTATTTAATTCATCATCCAAATTTATATATTCTCAATAGTCTCAATCACATCCATTGTGACATTATTTTTTTTTCCTGGCTCAGGAGCTGACCCAGGGTCATACTGTATATTTATGTCTCTGTAGTCTACTCTAATTTGGAATGGTTACTCAGCCTTTCTTTGTTTCTCTTAACCTTGTCATTTTTTGAGACTACAGACCATTTGTTTTGTAGACTGACTCTAAACCTGAGTTTCTCTGATTTTTTTTTTTTTTTTCAAATCTCATAGTTAGGTTCAGGCTCTGTGTCATACCACAGAAGTGAGGAGTGATTCTTTGTCCTGCTCAGATCCTCCTGTCAGGAGACTCTGTCAGGTTGTTCCAGTGTTTTGGGGTATAATTTTCATCACTGATTAAGGTAGTATCTTCCAACTTTCTCTGTCCCTAAAGCTACCATTTTACCCTTTATAATTAACAAGGAATTTATGGAGAGGTGTTTTGAAACCATACAAATGCCTGCTCCTCATCATTTTCCCCACCCACTGGTGATTGATAGATGGTAAATGGTAAACGACTCCATCATACTCCACATCGTTATTGAGTGGCATTTCACTATAAGGAAGAAGTTTTTCCTTCTCCTCGCTGTATTTATTTTTAACTAATTAGTTAATATGCATAAGACATTCAATAAAATTTTCATCTTTAAAATGGCAATTTTATGGGATGGGGTGTAGCTTAAAGGTAGAGCACTTACCTAAAATGGCAATTTTAGTAGGTCAATGTGGTTTGACCTACTACTTAAAGCTTGTGCTTTTAGATTGGAGGGATGTTATGTGTATATCTTCATATCCAATTATATTTGTAGTAATTAAAAATTCATTGATAAATTTAAAATTATTATAGCACTCTCTCCCTTGCCTGGTAACTATGTTGGGCTCAGTCAACAATTACTTTTATCAACATGGAAATATCTTCCCAGCCCCCTTATCCACAATAACACATTTCACTTAGCTTATATGGAAACATGTCCAAGTGAACCTTCAGTTTAATATAATCTATACTGAAAGCAGTGTTAGTTGTGGATATATAAATATGGGTGTTTTTACTGTACATTTAGTTTTAAATATTTAGTTTTAATAAAACTCGTATTTATTTATTTATTTATTTTAGCCAGCATTTACATTGCTGTGACCAAAAGACCTGACAAGAACTATTCTACAGGAAAAAAGTTTATTTGGTGCTCATAGTTTCAGAGGTTTCAGTTCATAGATACCCAACTCCATTGCCCTGTGCCAGAGATGAGGCAGAAGGTGGAAGGGCGTGGTAGAGGTAAGGATCTCAGGATATGGTAATCAGAGTGAGAGAGAGAGAGAGAGCTCTGTTAATCAGGACAGAATATAAACCCACAGGCATATACCAGTGATCCACCCCAACCAATCATGCCCTACTTGCCTACAGCCACCACCCAGTTAATCCATTTCAGTGAATTAATACATTGACTAAGTTAAAGCTCTCAGAATCCAATCATTTCACCTTTAAACTTTCATGCATTGTTTAACACATGAGGTGCTGGAGGCCAACCCAGATCTAAATTTTAACTCCTATATTGCTTTTAAAAATTTGTAGTCCTTAGCCAAGACTTTAGGTAGAATAGAAATAATTCAAACTCATCTTGCAAATACAGAATAAAAACTTTTCTTTTGGTCCATTTTCTTGCACATTTATGGTACATAAATTTAATTTTTTGTAGGGGTAAAAGTAAAATATTATACATAATTGTTCAGAAAGGTTGTCCACAAGCTGAATGGATTTCTTTTATACTATTTACCTTTTTCCTCATGTCTATAATCTAAATTATACAAATTTTTGCAAGTATGTAAATCACTTTTTGAAGATTCTTCATGTGGTCCTTTGAGATCCAGTGAAGATCTTCAAAGAGTTGTTGTCAGACTCCTATCTCTTTAATAGTGAGGTTTATGTATTTAAGTTAAGAAAACATCTATTTCATGTTTTTTATAAAGATTAAATTAGATATTTGTAAAGTACATAGCTTAGAGCTTGATTCTAAGCACATCAAATGCTAGCAACTTATTATTATCACTTTTAATATAGTAATTGTTGCAGTTTTCAATTTCTTAAAAAAAAGCAAAATAATTTCCATAGTAATATAAAAAGGAACTGCTGTTAATAACCATTGCATGGAGTGGCTGAAAGAACATGGAGCTGTGGTGTGAGATTGTGTGTGTCTATTGGCCCCAGCAGGTTTTAATTCCAGTTCCCATACTTATTAACTAAGAGGGAGGTGAGTTTTATGATGTCTTAGATAATACATCTTTTAAAGTCAGGGCATGAATAATGCTATTGCTTTCCTATGAAAGGGTGTCTAGAATGGCTTAGCCAGTAAAGGTTAACAGACAAGGGAGCCTGTGGTGAATATCTTAAGGGGGAGAACAAAGCCCAAGGGGCGGGGAGTCAGAAAATCAGCAGAGGCGAGGGGAAGAGGAGCAGGGCATCTACATGGATGGCAGGAGGTAGTCTTGAGTGACTGCTGGTGGAGACCTTACCCACAAACTGAAATGCCATGCAATTATTAAAATTTTTCATAGTGGGCTATCTCCATTTAAAGAGACTGGCCCAAATTAGCCACTCCAAGGATCTTTGAGTTACAGTTTCTTCAACTGGACAGTGAAGAATATATCTATTTACAGAGTTGTCAGGACTACCTCTTTGGGTACTCAGAAACATGCTTCTTGAAACCTTACTGTAAGTCAATAACCTAGATTCATTTCTGACTCACTGCATTTCCTGCCACAGCTGATGTCTTAGCTGTACAAACAGATGCACGTTGGGGTTTGTGTTTTGGTCCAGTTGTTGCTTGCTCAGGCTGAAGGCAGTTTGCGTAGAAGCAGTGACTCATGTCTACATAAGGAACTGTGAAGGCACAACAGTGGCACTGAGGAGGATCCTGGATGAGCAGCGTGTGAGATTTGGTAGTGGTTTGGCAGCAACCCACGGAAGAGGGAGACTTGATTGTTGTGAAGGTCCTTGGAAGATTAAAAGATCGATTCCAAGATTGTTTGTAACAATAGAACAGGAAGGAAAGGAAGTAGAAAGGGAGGGAGTTGTATCTAGAGGGAAAATCTTAGAACTGTGGGAGGAAGGTATTGAGGGTGATGAAGAATAGAAGGAGGGAGAAGAGAAGAGATGGAAACCTCTAAGAAAGCATTAGTGCTAGAAATAAATATATCCCATCAAATGCTCTGGCTAGTCCTTAGTTGAATTCTAGTTAAAAGCAGATGTTTTAGAGACATTGTATTTAAAGACAAAAGACTCGAGTCTCAGCATGATGAAAGGAGCCAGATATCATCCATCAAATTAGATTTTTATGTTAGCCTTTCCTATGACATGGAAATGTATTTTACCAAGAAAAAACAAATTTCATATCTGATCTTGTCACATTTCCTATGAAATTCAAAATTTAAAAAAATTGCCTGTAGTGTAAACAATATTGCCCAATTTATAAGACTTTCAGATATATATACATATATATGTATATACATATATATATACATACATATACACACACATACACACACACACTTTGTTTTTAAACTAAAGAGTGAGATGTATTGGGAAAAGGCTGTGTTTGACTTGTGAGGCAGAACTCTAGGTTTGAGTTCTTGGCAATTAACAATCAGCTGTGAAATTGTGAATGTTCTCTCCTCAGGGTGATGACTAATGCTGAAGACTTTTTTAGGAACAATATTGAATATTTCCATCAAGTGAGGATATACAGACAAATGGGATTAATACATAAATCAGGGGCCAGCAGCTGGTGTGCTCTGCTGTCTTTGATAGCTCCTGGACAACTTGAACAGTTTATTTCTGTTTTTTTTTTTTAAACAATACTGGAGAATAACATTCATTCCTGAGATATTCGGATTTTCCTTTTCAAATGAATTTACACCAACAAGTAATAGGCATTCCAAATATCTGAAAATACATTGTTGAGAGATTAGAAATCTCACACAATCACACTGTCCTTTCCTTTCTCCTTAGTCTGTCTGTGTTAGGGAAATTTGGAAATTTAATTAGAATGAATGATAAAAAGGTGTCTTGGGTTTGTTCATGAATTTACAGTTATTCTAAAGATGTGGGGTTTTTCTTGAAGCAGATGATTTTTTTGATTATGTATTTACAATAGAAATATTACTAAAATATAAAAATCAGAATCCCAAACATTAATGATTTCATTATGTCTTCCTTTCTAATTGATTTTTTAAAAGAACATAAGTTATCAATGAACATAGAAACATAATTCCTAAAATATCTGGGTTTATATATTAGTATTTATAGAATATACTCATCATAATATTGTGGTATTATGATACATTTAAAATTTTTATGATACTTTGTAATATTTTGCATTAAATATATTTAACATAATATTTTCAAATAACTAAATGTTGCAACTACAGTCCTCCTTTTGTTTTTCAATCTGACTCTTACTCTCCCAATTTAATCTTTCTTCCTTTGGAACAATTATTAACTAATTTCGTATAATTTGGAATGAACCAGCTCGATGATTCAATGACTTGGGTTCTGATTGGACTCTGCTTTACATCTTTAAGCAAGTCATTTAAAGGCTTCAACTCTCAGCTTTCTTATCTCTAAAATGGTGTGATGGAGTAAGATGATCTTTCTGGTTCCTTCTCTTTAGGCATTCTGTGATTTTATTAGTCTTCAGCTATGGATGAACTGGGCCAAGTTTCATACTCAATAAGGCAATTTAATCAGTATGAAAGGCAATCTGGATAATTTATCTCAACATTGTTTTTATTATTAATAGTATGGTAGAACTTTTTTTCCTTTCTGATTTAGCTGGAAAATTCCTTGAATTTCATCCAGGGCTATTTTGCTGTAGAATTTCAAATTTTAACTTCCACATTATTTCATTGCCAATCCATTTTATTTGATGCTAATGCTGATCTGAGGGCCTCTTTCTTTATGAAGCAAACAAGACTTCTGAATCCATGAACTCATGGAATTGGCAAGAACTATAAAATGAACATGTCCGGCCCATTATCAAGGGTGCCTAGGTTATGGTGGCTAGGTTATGGTGCCCGTGTTTAGTGCATCTTAAATGTGTAACAGTTATTGAGAGCTTTTGTTGAGGGTGCTATGACTGCTTCTAAACCAGTTGTTTCTTTTCCTTCATTTCTTTTTAAAACCACAGGGGAATTGTTGGAACATCAAATTTATTTCCCGGCAATTGCTGGCATGGGACAATATTGAAAAACAGAATCTACTCAATTTTCCCAGATGAGAAGAATAAAAATGAATAACAATAAAACTGCTATTACTTTGAATATTTTTTTATTGTGATAACATAATATTTAGAATTTTAACCATTTTTAGCTACACAGTTCTATGTCACTACATATATCCACAGTATTGTGCAACCGTCACCACCTGGAATTTTTTCATCTTTCAAACTGAAACCCTATATCCCATTAAACTATAACTTCCGACTGCCCCCTCCTGCCAACCCCTGGAAACCATCATTCTACGTTTTGACTCTATGAATTTGATATTTCTAGGTACCTCATATAAATGGGATCATACAATATTTATCTTTTTGAGACTGACTCTTTTCACTTAGCGTACTTTTTCCAAGGTGCATCTACTATGTAGCAGGTATCAGAATTTCATTTCTTTAAAGACTGAAAAATGTTCCATTGCATGGATATACCAGCTTTTGTTTCTGTCTGTGGACATTCAGATGGTTTCTGCCTTCGGGCTATCATAGGAAATGTTCTATAAACATTTGTATATGAATCTTTTTCCAAATCCTTGCTTTCCATCTTTTGCATATATACACAGAAACAGAATTGTTGAATCATATAGTGTTTGAATTTTTGAAGAGCTTCCATACTGTTTTCTACAAAGACCGCATCATTTTCTGCATCTGTATTAACCTATATCAAATATATCATACTGATAAAGTTTTATTGAAGCAAAACTTTTCTCTTGGAACCATCGAAGCACAGATATAATGATGATAACTCATTGGACTTGTCTTTGCCATTGGTGACAATCTCAGAAAGAACCTGGGTCATCAGGCTCAGACTTCTAGAACTTTGAAGGAAAGCTACTGAAGTATAAGAGTAGTTTTAGAATGAATGAGGCAGTTAAGCTGATTAGGGTTATCAATTTAAATTAATGTTTAAATTCCAACAAGCTGGCAATAATGAGCTTTTGCCCATGGATTGTGTCTTTAATTCTTGCTTATTTGGGAGAAGCATGAAATCCTATTCTATAACTCTATCGAATTAGCCATAGCAGGGGCAAGCAGAGAAAGGAAATGCTTATATAACTAAAAGTTTCAAACCAGAGTGAAATCCATTATTGAAAATATTTACAGCTTAATTTAAAAGTCTGTAAGTGATTATAATAAAGCTAGTAATTTTCAATTCAAATTCAGCCTTCTCAAGATATAGACATTACTGATGTTTGTTCAGAGATACTAACAGAAATCACAGAAACCGAGAAAGAATGCCTGGTATCTATAATAATTCTAGCTTCAAGTACTACCTAGATTTGTTCTTAGAACAAAGAATATTTTGAAGAAAAATATTTGCAGGGCAATTGCCTGATGCTACCAATGAAAAAAGTAAATCCAATATGTTTACATAATGATGGTATCAATACTAATTGTATTCTGTACCCGGATTGTCTAAAATTAGATCTTCAGAGCAATCTTCATATGTACGTTTTTTTATTATAAAAGAAGAATGGCAATATCCTACAAATATTTCTCTCATGAGAATAACATGAGTTAATAAATGTAAATCTTTATTTTTGATGTTCTAATAAAAAGATGCTAAAAAATACAACAAAATAGTTAGTCAAGCTTGTAACATATTTTGTTATGGAAAGAATGTCAGTCTTCTAAATCATAATCTCAGAGATTTTTCTTGTTTTATTCTTATGTGTCTACCTTTCTATTATTATTTTCTGTGCTGTTGTTTTTTTACTAGGAGTCACTACCTCTAACCCAAGGGATCTAGCCTAAGTTAGTTTTGCTAATGACAAAGAGTATTACACCCAAATTTGGTCTGATCCCATTTGCCTACACATTGTTAATGTTTATGATAGACATGTTGAAATTTCTCTTGATTCTTCCAAGTTTTAAACTATAATCAAGTTTTAAACCTTGATTATCTTTTGGATTACTCTGTTCATACTATTGATGATAGTTTGAGCTTCAGTTTATTTAATACAAAGGCATGTTTTAGTTTTATATTTTGCACAATTCATGTAGTCAGGTTTGATTAGTGTGGCTGTGTTGAAATTTGTGTTTAGTTTAGGGTCACCATTTGGAACGTGTTTTGTTAACATTGTTGATATGAACAATAAAGCAATCAAAAGCTACTAATTCTTGTTCGAATAGAAATAGATAATTACGTGCTTGGGAGGGCAGGACCATGGACTATATGGTTGAATCTATTAAATATTTAGGGGGGAGAATTAGAGCAATAGGGAATTATTCATATGATATTCCTTCCTTGAAATACTCAGAAGGTCAACAAACAAAAATGTGAGCAAGTCACTTAATGTATTTGGTTCAAATAATCTGTCATATCCATGGCTGATGTCATTATCGTTTGATAAATAGTATTTCAGACTTAGAGCTGAAGTGGTCTTTTCTTTCTATATACATAGTGAAGCTTAGCAGACATTTTAAACTTTCCTTTAAAATTTCTACTATGGACTTTTTCTCATGTAATACCTCAGGTGCTGCTGACAGTGATTGTGGCTTTCCAAAATTACAGAATTCTGAAAACGAAAAATAAATCTCCAATGTGCTTTCTAAAGTTCTACAAAACTCTCAGTGTGGAGAGGCAAATTGAAACAATGTACCTGTTTTTTTTCCTCCTTACTCTTATTGGATATTACTTTTCTTGGCAGTCCCTTATCTTTACTTGGCTAGCATTCTTGAACTTTCTTAACTATAAAATCTGAATCTCTGAACTGCTTATTCACTGCACAGGATTTTTTTGTTTAAAAAAATCTTTTTTGCTACATTTTACCCTGAACCTATTTTACCTTCTCTGCCCTGAAAGCACCACATTCTTCCTATTGTATAATCTTCTTTGGGTTTATACCCATAGCATCCCTAATGCCTTATTCTGCCACCTTTTTACGTTTTTTTTCTAGTTAAAGTTCACTGTATTCAGACTCCCTAAAAAAATAAGAAGGTAGGAGAGAGTCTACTGTTTCTCTCTCATAAAGCGCCTCAAGATCCTATTGAGGCTTGTGTTACTAAGAGCTGTTTTAGATTTTTTGGGGACCTTGCTTGACCTCAGATCATTTATTACACTCTTCTTCAAGTAGAAAGCCGTATAAGAGCACACAGATGAACAGCTACCATGTAGTAAGATGGGAAAGTATTTTTAATTCATGGATGATGGGTCTTGGCAGGGAGTGTTTGTCTTTCTTTTTCTTTTGTATTTTCTATCACTTCAATATTCTTGGTACCAAATATGAACATTAGGCTATAATGCAATAAACACATATCATCTCTCTTAATTGAAGAAGGAGCTCTCCATATTTTTGAAGGTAAAAGAAAGTAATATACAGTATTCAATGTCAAAACAGGACATCTTTTCATCACTGCTATGGAGTTGAACATCCATTCATTCATCTCTTCAATCAAAATACATGGGTTTCCAGTATGTGTCAGACTTTACCACAGGCACAGTGATGAAATGATATTTAAGATATTGTTTTTTGTTTTAAGGATTTTGACTTGAATGAATGAATAGGAAGGCCTGGAGTGCACATATAAATACCATGAAATGCAATGGACTAATAATAATAATAATAAGGCAAATAGCTTTTTGTGGGATCATATATTTCTGAAGGTTATAGAGTGTAGCCTTCTCCTAGGTTCATCTAGGAATTTCCCAGTTTGGGGAAGATGATTTATGATCTGTTAAATCCATTATTTCAAGGCTCAGTAAAAACCAGACAGATTTGGGGGTTTGGGCATTAGGCCTGTGGTATTGGGTACTTTTTAGACAGAGGATGTCTTCATTTCTGCTCATGCCTGTGGCCATCACAGTCACTAGCCTCATGTTGACACTGGCTGAAGTTCTAGAACTGTGGCCCTTAGGTTAGCCCAACTTGGTTAGCCTTATTTTCAGGGTTTGAGATGATCACAAAGGTGATCTGTAATTTTAGAGGCTGCTGTGGCCTCTGGAAGTGCCTACTTTCCTCCCAAGGGGAAGACTCTAGCTCTCCCTTTCCCACCGCCATTTCCCAAGGGCAATCACTTTCCCCCAGCACCTGCCACCCTGGTTCTGTCCTGCTTCCACCTGAGAAAGTACTGCTCATTGAGAGTCCTCTGGAGGTGGGCTGAGATTTTATAGATATGTGGATCCATGGGTTGAGTTAACTTTTTGTGTTTCAGATAAAAGCAGCACCAATGAACATTGGCTTTTTTAGGGGCTCTTCAAAGCTGAGCCACCTCAGTGTGGGGAGGCAGAATGATCACTGTGAACTCCATCTAAATGGATGAATTTTGGCTGAATGCATTCTCCTTACTGTGCTGGGACATAGAATGAACAAATTTGATCTGAGTTTTAAATAGTGAGAAGGCAGCTCCTCATGAAAACATTTCCCCTACCTTGAGTCCTGCCTTTATATCCATTTTCTCAGCTATGCAATCACTATTTGACAGTCCTGAGGGTCATCTCTTTTCCCTTTCTAACAAAGCCCTGTGCTAAGGAGGAAGGAAGAAATAGCATCTTCAACGAATGATCTGATCCGGTAGGGATACTTACATTTCAGAGAAAATTAAACAAATACAATATTTGACCACTTATTTTGGTCAGTAGAGATATGCTTTGACTCACAAGTTTATTTCTTCACTCCATTAGGGATTGTAAGTCTAGACTGTTTGGGAGAGTCAGTGATCTCATATTCAAGTTGAGTTACTTCTAATCACATCCTTCCACACTGACCCAAAGGATACACATTCTGAGGTAGAAAAAGGCTGGTGATGGGTGGGAAGCAAATAAATTTCAATATATGAGGAGACATTCAAAATTATACCCAGTTTGAGATTTCCTATGTTTCAAGAGAATCCTCTCCAATTAGGAAACCTTTCATGCCGGGTTTCTCCTGGGTATTTTCCAGCTACATTTATCCCAACCTTATAATCACAAATCCATGTTTCTCTGTGTCAGAACTACCTTTTTTTTTTTTTTCTGTTAGTAGAATCCCTCACTTAGGAAACTTTCTTTCCTTTTCATTGAGATTGCCCTCAGCCCAGGATTCATCTCCATTATCCTAATGGGTACATGCAACTGAACCATAGAAAAGAGCTGATGTTAGTACATTTTGACCTATGAAAATGGCAGTTTCAGATGTTTAAGATTGATATCTCCTGAATTCTGATTCAATATGTCCAGAGCAATACTCCAGATGTTGCACAGAACAATTCCATGTGACTACTGGTACTACAAATCCTCCCAGAGGGCTTGGTGATTGTAGCCTTTCCAAGTATATATTTTTTCAAGGTACCTCCACCAGTTTGAGTTGCAACATGCTTAGTTGTTCAAGTCCAATAAGTATCCATAGCTGCACGTTTGCAAACATGGTTGTGTGCGCACGCAAGCACGCACGTGTGCACACACACACAGAGCAAATGCTAATTCAGTTAGCAATAAGAAGCAAGAGAAACACTTTTCTAAATGTTTTATAATTTGAAAGGCAGATTCTTCCACAAATAAGCAAGTCTCCACCGTCTTTTATGCAGAGATCTGCTGGTTCCTTTTAGTCATTTCTTATCCATTTCCTCAGCTATGCAATCACCAAAGATGGGATATTGATTTATCCGAGGGGACCTTTTATTGTCTTAGACAAGGTCCATCTACCACTCCAAGGATAGGATAAGGTGGAAAGGATAAAAAATCATGGTAATGCTTTTGTTAATTCAGTATGAGTATCTGCTCTGGGCTGTTGCAATTTGACAAATAATTTGCCCAGTACATCTTAGGAAAGAAAATTAGGGTGCTATACATTTGTCCTACCCACTTATTTAATCTGTTCCCTTCTGTATAATGAGGAATTAATTTGATGTTTTGCCTTTTTTGTTACTAATGACAACATTGGTCACATGCAGATGGCCATTCAACTATTGGGTGAAGACAAAGTCCAATGTCATAATCTTGCCTTTAAAGTAGTATAAGAAAATTTTAGATTTATCTGGAAATCACCATTTGACAGGTCACTGCGTTTCTTTTTAAATCACACCTTTCCACACAACAGAGCAGCACCACAAGGGAGGAGACTGGTCCTGAAGCCATAATGCTCCTTTTGGGTCTTGATCTATGATTCTTGATCTTGGTTCTATGGATGAAGAAACTGGAACACAGAGAATGGAGCAACTTACACAGAATCACACAGCTAGACGTGAAGGAAGCAGGATTCAAATCCTGGGTGCCCAGCTGTGGAGTCAGGAACTCACCCCTACATTTTGCATGACTGTACAATGTGTACTACTCAGCATGAAAAATATCACCTCCAGACTCAGACTCCAGAGTGACAGCGAACACTGAGGAACTAAACAGAGCAGCTCCCCCTCCGGCTTCCCTTCCTCAGCTTTTCCCTGAACTAAGGTACCTAGCTTTCCTGGATCTTTTTGTCCTGTATCAGTTTGAAAAGATAACATGCTTCTCAAAGCAGGGCCAAGTCAGAGTAGGAGCTGTGGCAACTTAGGTGACATCCTCTTTCAACATTGCCCCAAACTGCTTTGGAAGCCCAGTTTTCAAAGGCTTCTGATGTCCATGACCAGCAGCACTGGGCTGTGTAATTCTCTGGGGGTCCTATGCTGCTGCCTTCCTTTCAGGCCACTTTTTCTTGTAAACTTGCTCTCTGACTCATTCTTTCCAATTCTGAAGATTTCCCTAAGTTCCTTTGTACACCACCTCACGGCTGCATATTTAACTCCAAAGTTGGATTCTCATATTGTGGTGATGGCTCTCTGATGCCTTTCCAAGCAACTCAAATAAAGCAGAGAGAAGTCTTCTGGAAACAGCATTGGAAAGGACACAAGCTTTGGAGATAGGGCGATGGTCAGACGTTCTCTACCTCTTCCTAATTCTGAGGTCAGTGGCAAATCCTTTGACCTCTGTGACTCTCAATTTGCTTATGGGTAAAAGGGGGATGATGATAATAGTAGCTCACTTATTCTGAGCACTTTTTTTGGCAGGAGGCAGGCACTGGGTTAGGCTCCTAGGTTACCCATTTGTTCACCACAATATTCTACACTGTAGGTAAAATAAATTACAGAGATCAGGAACCTGAGCCTTAGGGAGGATAAACAAATTAACTAAGGTCTCACAGTCAGTAAATGTTGGAACTAGAATTTAAACCTAGGTCTGTCTGACTAGGGATCTTTTGTTTTTATCTTTTAATAAATACCAATTGCGCTCTTATATGCACTGGTAGTTTCTTAGGACACTTGTGGAATTTAAATTAAATAATGTATCTAGCAAAGGTTCAAGTGCACTTTCTTAAGAAGTAATAGTTGCCTTTCCTCGGCTCCCTTTCCCAAGTTCCTCCAGTGATGGGAAACGGCGTTGGCAGGAAAGATAGGGCAGCTATTTTTGGCTGGGTGAACAGGGCTGCAGAAGGGGAGAACTGGGAGCTATTCTGCATCTCCAATCAAACCAGGCTGGCAGCTTTCAGCTATGTCTATACATAGGTCTGGCTGGCCTTGGTGGGTATGTCTTTATTTAGAATCTCATGTCCCTTTTTGAACCTTGTAACTTGAGAAAGAGTGAACAACTGAGGGAAAAATGAAAAAGATTAATGGATTAAAACATATTTGCAAAAAATTCCTATAGGAATTGGGATTACTTAGCCTGGTGAAGGGAAGACAGGGGATATAATTCTTTGACTATGTTTAAGATTATATTTGTGATAGTGGCAATACACTTTTCTCTAAAAGTAAAAAATTGGACCTGTTGACATCCAAGTCCTTTCAAAATCTAAAATTCATCATGTCTCTGAAAATGAAGCATGGAAGTATTAGGATGAGAAGAGAAATTTCAGAACCATGAAGACTTCATGACAGTGTAACTTGATGTTAGTTTTTTTTTTTTTTTAGTTTGGATGCTTTGGAAAATATTCTAGATCCTTCCTTCTTCATGTGGCTGCTTCTGCTGATCTGTTTAGGTGAGATTCAGTTGTCTATATTATGTATCTCAAAAATAGAGCTCACTTAAGCTTTTATTGATGTAAAAAATTCTGTGATTCTTTTTCATGGTAAGCCCTACATATTCCTTTAAAAATATGAAGACATATTTTACGTTCAGTGAATGAGAGTCATATGATAAACTATTCTCACTAATTTACACCTGAGTTTAACTTATTTCACTTATTTTGGTAATCACTTAGGAAAGAAAATAAAAAGAACTTAGTAGAAGATGGGAGAATATCAAATGGCAATGATGCTTTCTTTTAGTCTGTTAGTCCTTTACAATTATGTGCCAAGTACTGAGTCAATGCCGGAAGCACAAATATTAATAAAACGTGACCTCATCCTTCAACAACTGTGCCAACTAGGATTGTGTCAGATGCTATGACAAACACTCTAAACACACACACACACACACACACACACACACACAGAGTCATTTCTTGGTATCCTTAGAGGATTTGATTCAAGGACTTTTGTGATTACCAAAATCCATGGATGTTCAAATTCCTTAGTTAACATATTATAGTATAAACTACACAATCCTCCCATAACCTTTAATTCATCTCTAGATAATTTTGATAACAACTACAATGTCAGTATTATGTAAACAGTTGTAATACTAGGTTGTTAAGAGTAATGACATAAGAGACTTTACATGTTCTACACAGGCACATTTGGGTGGGGGGGGATACTTTTGATCTGCTGTTGGTTAAATCTATGAATGCAGACCAGAGGATAAGGAGGGATGACTGTATACATAATTGTTCAAATGCAAGAGATATGTATTTACTCCTTTTATGATGGTCTAGGATAGATGTTCCTGGTTGATGAGTAGCTCCTCCATAGGCAGTCCTTAAGAGATGAAACCTCCTTCAATTCTGTGGCTCCACCATTTATTGGAACTCCACCATTAATGACATTCAGCTGATGGAAGGGGGAAGAGAGCATGGAGGAGAACTACACTCTTAGAGTGATTCATCTCACTTGAGTATTGTGACAATAGTTACATGGCCGCAACTATAAGAAAGATTGGGAAGTCACCCTACATGACCATGAACAAGTTAAATCAGTTTTGGTAAATAACAGCTAGCACAAACTGAACTTTGATGCACAAAATTTTATGAGATAAGTTACCAGGTCTCACAGAAAATTTGCCTGTTCTGCCATGCCACTCTGCATGTATGAAATCCCACAAGCCCTGATCAGGGGCATCATTAGATTGAACTTCCCAGTGGGTTTAAAAATATAACTTCTTATCCACTACCCTTTCTTTCTCCCTCTCTCTCCCCACCTTGCCTGCATCCCTGGGGCCACTCTTCTCCCTATATGCTCTAGAAGGGTCAGCAAACAATGGGCCAAATCCAGTCTGATGCCTACTTTTATATGGCCTGTGACATGAGAAGGTTTTTTGAATTTTTAAATAGTTGAAAAAAAATCAACAAGATAATTTTTGTGACATGCTAAATATTAAACAATATTTGAATTTTTATGACCTTAAAGGTTTTTAAAAATACAGCTGTGCTCCTTTATGTACACATTGTCTATGTTTGCTTCTGCCTATAACCAAAGAGTGAAGTGGCTGCAACAGAGAGGGTATTATCCATAAAGCACAAAATATTTGTCATCCGGCTCTTGGCAGAAAAGTTTGCAGATCACTGGTCTAGGGCGTAAGACAGTGGGAGAGAGCCTCTATTGGGTATAAAGGTATGAAAACCATGCTCTAAGTGTGCTGCAAAATTAGAAGAAGAGGCAATAAGGAAGGGCAAGGTGAGCCCATGTTCCCAATTCCCAGTATCAATAATGATGAGAAAGAGAAGGAGATCGGACTTAGAAGATGAGACTTATAATTATATCCAAGTCAAGAAAGCAAAGCAAGAAATTTTGTAAATAAAAGGGCACCTATTAGGAGGAGCTACTCCTAATATTTTATTAATGTTTCTTTTATCCTTTTAAAATTTATGTTCACGTGCATGCTTTTGATCCTAAGGCTGCATTGTTTCATCTTTTTATTTTATTCAGTATCTACAATAGTGCCTTCCACTCAGTAGGTACGTAGTCAATTATAATTGATTGATTGAGTGAGTGAATGAATAAACGAGAGGAATACAGGCTGTGGCATTGGTATGATACTTCTATGCAAATTTTAAAAACATGACTAATTTGGGCATATGCAGCCCTGTAGGCACACACCTCTTCTTGCTCTCTAGCCTGGCAGTTCTAGGCAGCGAAGAACCTGTGCTGGAGCAGATGCCCTGTCTTTGTTGGAATATGTTACTGGGCATTTTTGTTCAGCAGGACTTTTGAGTATGCAATGCAACTTAGCAAGTGTGTCGGTTAATTTTATGTGTCAACATAACTGGTTAAGGGATGCCCAAGTAGCTGGTAAAACATTATTTTTTGTGTGTCTTTGAGGGTACTTCTGGAAGAGATTAGCATGGAACCTATAGACTCAGTAAAGATCTACCCTTACCAATGCAGGTGGGCAACATCCAAACCATTGAGGGCCTGAACAGAACAAAAAGGAAGAGAAAAGGCAGATTTGCTTTCTCTGCTTGCACTTGGACATCATGTTTTGTCCATGGACATTAACATGCTTGACTCTTAAGACTTTCGTGTTTGGAGTGGAACTATGCCAACAACATTCTGGGACCTCTATCTGCACATGACAGATTGTGAGACTTCTTAGCCTTTGTATTGCACAAGCAATCTCTTGTAATGAATCTCTCTTTATATAGTTGTGTGTGTGTGTGTGTGTGTGTGAGTGTGTGTGTGTGTGTGATAGCTGCCATGTATTGGTGAGGGTGTTTGTATATATATGCACATACACACAACCTATTCTCTGGAGAATTCTAATATAGCAAGATTCATGCTCATACTCCCCTATATGTGGTACATGGAAGTTATCTGGTCTTATAAATTTGCCCAAAACAGAACAACAGAAAAATGCAAAGAAATTGTGAACTCATTTGCCTGCAGCATGTAAATTGCTTGGTATAAGGATACATCTTCAAATACTCAGATGCTGATCAATTTTCAGCTTAAAAGATGACCAGATGCTAGTTCAGAGGGAAAGGTTATATGCTATAAAAATACTTCATGCCAGATATGGGAGTAGTGTAGAAATTGGAGCCTATATAAATACTTTGGTGTTATTCCATTTGGAAACATGCCATGAAAAATAACCTAGAGTAGTTCTGAAAAAGTGTCAATAAATCATCTATTTAGCTCGACATTGCAATGTACCAATTTATTTCTTTTATAAGCTTAAGTGCTCTTCAAAGCCAGACAGCATTAAAGCTCTAGTTTGAAATTTGCCCTCAGATAGGCCTAAAGGATGACCAAAAACTAGTTTAGAGAAAAGATTAGGGAAGGTGTTCGACTTCATTTGTTCTAAAATAACTGACATTTCATGTAGGACCCCTAGCCCTAATAGGATTTTGAACTAAAAGACTTATGCAATGGCTTCCAGTATACTTTTCCTTCCTAAGTGGACCCTAGTCATTCCATTATCTTTTATTTCTTCTCTTCTATCACCCCTTTCTTATAAACACGTCTTTGCCTCTTCCTGCACCTCTGTCATTCTAACTGGCTAGTTAGTGGTCTCTTGCTGCATTACTAAGTCATGCGAGAGTGACCTCAGAACAAGGACATTGGCAGTTAGTTTACTGTAGCATTACTGGAGGAGAGAAAGGATTCAGTGGCATGGGAGAAACTCGGAATACAACAGCTTAATTAAAAGGTGGCTTCATCAAAAGTCTTCAGTATACTAATGATCATGTGATTCATAAGGTATGGGACACATATCACATACAATGTCAAACATACTTGGGATGCTTTTTTGACTTCACAACTTCTTTTGGTGAGAAGGAAGAATGTTCTTGGATGCCCTATGTTCAGAGCCAGGACAAAATGGCCCTTACTGTGTTGAAGAACAAAATTTAAAGTCTAAGACAGTTTAGGAAAGGTATATATTCAGAAACTTGCATAAGAGAACTCATCTGTGGTCTCTTACATTAGCAGGTGTACAAAGGGGTGTGTGTGTTTTATAGACTTTGAAAGATGAAATAATGAGTCTCTCTGATTGTCAAGCACTCTGTTAGGATGGGACTTAGGAACTGGGGGTCACTTTTTAAATTTGTCTTCAAAGGTATTTGGCTCTCCTCCGCTATAAGGGGACAAGTGATCAGTGTAAGTACATTTCACAGAAGGAAGAAGGTGTGGGGTCTGATGGGACTCACTGCCATCACCTGTCATTGTCCTTACAGAAGGAGTTGCTTATCAAATAGCTTCTCAAATGTGACAATGGGTCAGAATATGTAACTCGGGATTAAAGATTTCTGAGAGCCAGTTACTATATTAAGTTACTATACTATATTCTTGCATTAACTTTCCATGTAGCATTTTTCTTTATTTAAGGACACCAAACTTTGAGGAAGTTTTATTCCATTTTACACATGGAGAGGAATTAATTGTCCAAGTTAATGACAGAATAATTATGAAGTTCAGTCTCTAGTCTGACCAACTCTGAAAGTTCTTCCCAATACACCATTCTTTTTCTCTTACTGAATCCTGGTAAATCCAGAAGTACAAGCATTTCATATTATTTGATATCTCACAGGTCACAAAAGAGTACACTACAAAAAGAGACCAAATTTTGGTTATACTGAAATACTGTCAAATTAGGAATTACTTGTCACAAATATAATATTCATCTGCTTTTTTCCCACTCTGAGA
Source organism: Marmota marmota marmota (assembly GCF_001458135.2). Classification (NCBI taxonomy): domain Eukaryota; kingdom Metazoa; phylum Chordata; class Mammalia; order Rodentia; family Sciuridae; genus Marmota; species Marmota marmota. Next base: position 6,631,830 of record NW_026000103.1, read on the forward strand.
TCCCTATTTTGGGAAAATATGTTTGCTTATTTTTGTTCTATGATATTTGCTGCTACTGTACTTGATCTAAAGTGTTTTTCCAGGCCTATGATGATTCTCAATAAATACTTCAATAATGGATGAAGATAGAGTTTAGAATTAGAATAAAGAGTTACATTGTTTTATGCATGGTTTTCAACATTTGAAATTAACCCAACATTCCAAACTTGTTTTTTTAATATTTTAAAAAAATTTTTTAGTTGTAGATGGACACAATATCTTCATTTTATTTATTTTTTTTATGTGGTGCTGAGAATCGAACCCAGTGCCTCATCCATTCAAGGCAAGTGCTCAACCACTGAGCTACAACCCCAACCCCTCCAAACTTGTTTTATACTGTTCCCCCATCTTCCACAACTCATATCCTCTTCTTTAAAAAGTCAGCTACTTTTACTTTATAGAAAATCTGTTAACATTTCGATTCAGTTTCTTTCTGTCTTCCTTTTCTTTCTATTTAAACTTCCCCCATAATTCAAAACTCAGCTCAAGCCTTCATGAAGATAATTAGTGCAAAGGAATGTCTGAACAGAGAAAACTGGTCTTCTTTATAAAGTGGATATTTTCTCCAATTTAATACGGATTCAAATAATAAGGAATGGTCATCCACAGTTCTCACCCAGGTTTAGAATCTAGAAACACTGCAGATTTGGGTTTATCTGTTGTCCCTACCACCACTCTTCCCCTTAATCTGCTAGTAGAATCCTGAAAAGCAATTCAAAACATCATATCATTCTACCTATATATTCTTCAGATAAGGGTTTTACTCTGAAATCTTAATTCACTTTGTCATTTATTAGTTATGTGATTGTGGGAGGTTTTTCAAAATCATTCTGAACCGTTTCTTCTTTGACATGGTAATGGTGATGATGGTGATGATGGTGGTGATGATGATGATGATACAAACACATGCATTCATTTCTTGCAGTGGTCCCATCAGGCATAAATGAGATAATATCTGTGAAGAGTTTTAGCATATAGTGAAAACTTAAGCAAATTTTAGTTCTCTTATCCACTTGTAGCATTTTCTGAAGACATTTTATTGAATGCTTTCCTTTTAAATCATATTACTCCAATTTGTGTAGCTCTACTCCTTTATATTCCATTAGCAATTAAAAATTATATTCTACCTCATTCAAAATATATATGAAGCATAAGAGAAGATGGAAAAATAATCCAATAAATGTGGGCCAAGGAAAAAAAATGAATTAAAGAAATACATTGGAGGGTTAAATGCAAAGAAATGTTTAATATGCTATAGTAATGTAATGCAATTGTGAGAGGTACTGAAGTTTGGATATTTAAATATGCATAGATGTAAATGCATATATTTGTAAACTGTGTTAGTTCTGTATCTATACTGAAGTTGCTAACTATAAACAGAAGAGTTCTTACCTTCACTGTTTACTTTCTCCTGAAGAATGACCGGCACTGAAATCAATAGCTGGTTCTCATGGAGATGATTTTTTGTCAGAGAGATTGTTGAAAAATTATTGTGTTTTAAAATGCCATGTTTAATGATTTCCTCTGATTTCAACAATAAAACTGACTACAATTTATTGAGGTATAAAATACAGTGGAATGCTAGCTCTTAGTTTATAACTATAGAGACTAAGTGTCTCACTGAACTAGAAACAATTTTACTTCTTTCTGTCAATATTTTGTCTTTCAATTCCTTCCTTTGACTTAACTATGTTAGGTAGTAGATCCCATATGATGTTGAGTAGAAGCACTTAGATGAGATTTTTTCTAATGTTTCTCTTGATCCAAGGGGACTTGTTTAATATTTTGTAATTGATTAGACTAGTTGTGGGGTTTTATAGATGTCTTTTTTTCCTAATTGAGAAAGCTCTTTTTCTTTCCTAGTATTTCTGAGAATGTTTATCTTGAATGGAATTGAATTCTGTGAAATGTCTTTGGTTTGTGTATTGAAAAGTCATATAGCTTTTCCCCCTTTGGTCTTTTAATATTGTGTTTTATAATGATTGACTTTTGAGTGTTACAGTAACCTTACATTCCTGGAACAAACCCCACTTGGACATATCATGTTATCCTTTTTACATGTCGCAAGTTGCATGTACTTAGAGTTTGTGAAGAAATTTTGTGTATATCCTATAGGTCTTTAATTTTTGTCTTCCTAAAATGTTTTAGTTAGATTTTGGTATCAGGGTAATGTTATAGGCAATAAAATAATCTCAGAAGTATTTCAAAGACTATTTTCTGAAAGTGTTCGTGTGAGATTGGCATTATTTCTTCCTCAACTGTTTGCTACAATTCACTAGCAAAACCCATCATGACTTGGAGCTTTCTTTGTGGGATCTTAAAAAGAAATTACTAAATCAATTTCTTTATTAGCTATGTCTTCTCATATATATGTATGTATATTAATATAGGAAGGTATCCTTTCCCCTTATTTCTTCTTGTGTCAGTTCTGAAATACTATTGTGATTTTCAGGAAAAAGTCTTAAACTTTATTCAAGTTGTCAAATTGATTGGCATACAAACATCCACATACAGTTATTTCCTTGTGCTCATGATTCTAGTAAGTGGCAAAGAACAAGGCAAGCCATCTTGTGACCTCATGTCTAGTAATTTATCTACTATCCTAACACACAATACAAATTATGACTGAATGAATTGGGCGAATATTTGTTATTAACCTATCATGCACGAAAGTTTTTGCAATGCTGTGGAAATTAAAATGTTTACGATGATATCTTTGGCTTTAAGTATTCCATAGTCTAGTAAAGCAGACAAACTATAGATTTTTGATACAAAGTGATAAGAGCTACCATAAATTGCAGATCACAAAAGAGGAAGTAATTAATTACCCCTGGAAGTGGAGAGATCAGAGAAGGGTTTATAGAGAGGGAAATATTTACCCTGGGCCTAAAAGGAGCTATGGGAATTTCCCAGTAGAAAAAAAAACTCATGGTATTGAAGCGAGAACATGGAAAGGAACCCAGGTATGAAAAGGCAGGTTGTATTCAAGGAAGAATGACCAATCTGTGCTAGTAGAGGGTTATGTTCAGAAGAAGAGTTTAAGATGTAGGTGGGGGGAGGTTTTGAAAGCTCTAGTCATACATGCCTGCTAGTTGGTATCTGAGCAGCCACTTAGGTTCCCTAAGACATGGCACAATCAGGGTGTAGAGACTGAACAGAACTGGCTGTACTCCTCAAAAATGGATTTGGAACTAGATGCATAGGATCACCTGGAGAGGTTTGTTAAAAATGCAGATTCCTGAATCCAATCCCATCTCCATTCATTGGCACCAGGACAGGAAATGTGTCTGTTCCGGCCCTCAGGTGATTCTTGACACACACCAACATTTGAAAATAAATTGGAGTAGAATTTTGGATTTCAAACTGTTCTCTGATCCAGGTTCTCCTGAACTTACTTCTAACAAATCACCTCCTTTTTGTTTTCATTTTGAACATCCACATAAAACTTTACTGTACCAAGGGGTTTCTGCAGTTAAAAATAGAAAACCATGGGATTAGAGATTAGAAAAACTAGTGTTGCATAAATCACTTAGAAGCCACAGCAGTGATTTCTAAGTTCCTTATTTTATTTTATTTTTTTGTTACCAGGATTGAACTCAGGGGCACTCAACCACTGAGCCACATCCCCAGTTCTATTTTGTATTTTATTTAGAGACAAGGTCTCACTGAGTTGCTTAGTGCCTCACTTTTGCTGAGGCTGGCATTGAATTCCCCGTCCTCCTGTCTCAGCCTCCGGAGCTGCTGGGAGCTGGGATTGCAGGTGTGTTCCTCCACACCCACCTTCTAAGGTCCTTCAGACTCGCCAGAAGGAATGGGGAAGAGAGCAGTAAACTTGAGCCACATCCCCAGCCTTTTTAATTTTGAGACAGAGTCGCACTAAGCTGCTTAGGGCCTTCCTAAATGGTCACTCCTCATTCCTAAGATATTGTCAACAAAACTTGTAGAAGAGCTGTAGAGAATGAGGAAGAAGAGGTAGTCGAGGATTACTCCGAGTAAGAGTGCTCATTTAAGTCCCTAGGACCTTTATTTGTGTATCTTTTCCACTTTTTGACCCCTGTCAACTCAATAATGATAGCAGAAAATCACTAAATACAAACTATAAGATTGTTATGTTTATACCCAAGTTGGCAGTTTAACTCACCAAAGTCACTTGCTTAGAGGATTAATCCTTAAACTAATTATTTATCATTCAGCATTACCACCTCTCACTATAAAGTACCTAGATTTAGTTTAAAAAAATAAATGTCTGTCTAATCTAGAGAACAGGCAGACATGAGCTGGGAAATTATGCTGTTACAATGATTCAGTGCCAGAAATTCTCCTCTTTTCTGGGACAGTGAGCCAAATTTACTGCTCTGTTCTTGAGCAGAAAGAATTCACAATCAAAATAAAATAACAACAAAAAAACCCTTAGAGTTCAAAAATACATAATTTTAAAAGCTTGGAATAGAGACTGTTTCCATGATCTTAAAATCTTTTTGGTTTTTTATTGTTTGTCTTTTATTTTTAAAACAAGCTGGATAGTTCGCTTAAGTTTAGCCCCCTGACCAAAATAAAGGTTAGGCCCCCATTATTTTGGTGCCCTTGTTGGTGGTTCTCTAACATGGCACCCCTTGGGTACAAAGAGGCTCACCAGGATGGAATTGCCACAAATAAACCAAGAGCAGTCCCTTCAGAAAACTGACACATATCTGCTGACCTGTTTGAACAGGCAAAGAAACAGAACATACTGAGTCTCGCTAATGCTAACTTCAGCGGGTTGGGGTTTTTTCTTGGGTTCTAATGAAACTAGTTTCCAGGGCCAGTAGCAAAAGCGTCCACTTACCATTCAAATTTTTGTGTTCTGACAGCCTTCTATAAAGTATCCTAACCAGTACCACTGATTAAATATAGTAGTAAAATATGACTTTGTACAGATACCCAAAAGGTAGGAATGGGATTCCCTTCCTGTTAGTCTTTCATACTAACTAGAATGTGACAATAGAGATAATCGGGAAGTTAAATGTGACCACATCACAGAAACATAGTTTAGACAATGGAGCCCAGAGCAGATCTCTTTCAGAAGAGCATCAAGAGAGAACTCTGCTCCTTTTAAGAGAGGTGGTCTTGTTGGCATATATTTTTTTTCTCTCTTTCTTTCTCTCTCTCTCTCTTTCTCTGTCTGTCACTCTGTCTCTCTCCACTTATTTTTTCCCAGCTTAAAAAAAGTGTGATTTTGGAAATAAAAATTCTTGCCTTGACTCAGCTTTGGTTTCCTAAATGTGAGGAACTATCACATTTTTTAAAATTACATAACATGTCATTATTTTTAAATTTTTATTTTCATAGAGTACATTTTCTCATCAACAATTTCCACTGTGGGAAAATAATTTGTTACTTACAGTTTTATATTTGTGGACAGATTATTTAAGGGCAAGTAAAACACCTATGAGGATTAAGTCTGGAATCTGTAATATCCAGATACATCTATGAGGGAGAACTTTTCCCTACATGGAATTTCTCTAAGTTCAGAAATTTTCCAGGCTTTCCTTCCTAGGACTTAGAAATCTATACTGTGTTATATCAGCATCTCCTAATTTTGAAGTTTCCCTAGGACCAGTAACCATCAGTAGCTGGTGTCAATTGAAAAGAGAAGGAAGTTTCCCAGAATTAAACACTAATTTTGTGCAAAGTCTTCACTCATGTATTAGCAATCTTTTTCATTACTCTCAGGAAAAATACAGAAGTATTTTCATGTATTGATAATGAAACAATTAAATTCTCTTTAAGAGATTGATAAGCTAAAAGGCAAAGGATCATTTGGTTATGCTGAAAGTCTTCTGAGCTTGGAGACAATACCATTATCTCTCCAGAATATAGAACTTGGTCTCACAATTCCTTGGATGCTTTTCTCTCAAAACTTTTTCTCAGAAATTAAATTATGACAATAGTCACGTGATGAGGAGATACCGGCTATCAAACTCCTGCATTATTTTCTACTTTTTGTGAGCAGAATGTCATCACAGAGAAGAAGCAAAGGGACAAACTATCAATTCTTTTTTTTTAATATTTGTTCTTTTTTGATATACATGACAGTATAGTGTATTTTGATATATTGTACATACATAAAATATATACAATATACTATTTTAATTAGGATCCTATTCTTGTGGTTGTACTTGATGTGGAGTTACCCTGGTTTTGTATTCATATACAAGGATAGAAAATTATGTCTGATTAATTCTACTGTCTTTTCTGTTGCCCTCCTGCCTCCCTTCCCTTCATTCTCCTTTATCTAATCCAATGAACTTTTATATTACCCTTCCTACCATTTCTTGTTGTGATTAGCATCCACATATCAGAGAGAACATTCAGCCTTTGGTTTTTTGGGATTGGCTTATTTTAGCATGATGTTCTCCAGTTCCAACCATTTACCAGCAAATGCCATATTTTTGTTCTTCTTTATGGCTGAGTAATATTCCATTGTGTGTGTGTATATATACATATATGCATATGTATGTATGTATATATATATATATATATATATATATATATATATATATA
>NW_026000103.1:6638436-6663522 GCF_001458135.2 Marmota marmota marmota
ATATACATATACATATACATATATACTACATTTTCTTTATCCATTCATCTGTCGAAGAGTACTTAGCTTTGTTCCATAGCTTGGCTATTGTGAATTGAGCTGCTATAAACTGATGAGATACATCACTCTAATATTCTGATGTTAAGTCCTTTGGGTATAAATAGAGAAGTGGGATAACTGGGTCAAATTGTTGTTCCATTCTAAGTTTTCTAAGGAATCTCCATACTGCTTTCCACAGTGGTTGTACCAATTTGCCGTCCCACCAGCAATGTATGAGTGTACCTTTTCCCCCACATCTTTGCCAACATTTATTGTTACTTGTATTCTTGATAATTGCCATTCTGACTAGAATGAGATGGAATCCCAGTGTAGTTTTGATTTGCATTTCTCTAATTTCTAGAGATGTTGCACATTTTGTCATATATTTTTTGACTTTTCATAGTTCTTCTTCTGTGAAGAGCTTGTTCAGTTCCTTTGCCCATTTATTGATTGGGTTATTTGGGAGTTGTTTTTGGTGTTAAGTTTTTTTGAGTTCTTTGTATATCCTGGAGATTAATGCTCTATCTGAGGTGCAGGTGGTAAAGATTTTCTCCCATTCTGTAGGCTCTCTGTTCATGTTTCTGATTGTTTCCTTTGCTGTGAAGAAGCTTTTTAGTTTGATTCCATCCTATTTATTGTTTTTTTGATTTTACTGCTTGCACTTTAGGAGTCTTGTTGAGGAAGTCCATTTCTAGGCCAAAATGATGGAGAGTTAGGCCTGCATTTTCTTCTAGTAGGCACAGGGTGATCTCTGGTCTAATGCCTAGGTCCTTGATGCACTTTGAGATTTGTGCAGGGTGAGAGATAAGGGTTCAATTTCTTTCTACTCCATATGGATTTCCAGTTTTCCCAGCACTATTTGTTGAAGAGCCTATCTTTTCTCCAATATATGTGTGATGCCCTTGTCTAGTATGAGATAAACTGTATTTATTTGGGTAGGTCTCTGTGACTTCTATTCTATACCATTGGTCTTCATGTCTGTTTTTGTGCCAATATCATGCTGTTTTTGTTACTATAACTCTGGGTATAATTTAAAGTCTGATATTGTGATGTCTCCTGCATCACTTTTCTTGCTGAGGATTGCCTTGATTGTTCTGGGCCTCTTATTTTTCTGGATGAATTTCATGACTGCTCTTTCTGTTTCTATTTTAATAGGAATTGCATGAAATCTGTATAGTGCTTTTGGTAGTATGGCCATTTTGACAATATTAATTCTGCCTATCTAAGAACATGAGAGATCTTTTCATTTTTGAAGGTCTTCTTCAATTTCTTTCTTTAGTGTTCTATAGTTTTCATTACAGAGGTCTTTCATTAGATTGATTCCCAAGTAGTTTATACAAGTAGCGAATGGGATTGTTTCCCCAATTTCTCTCTCAGCTGATTCGTCATTGGTGGCATAGAATCAGTTCTTATGGCTTTCAGTAAGAAAGGTCGGAGCTTCCATGGCATGATGACAGCTTTGCAGAGCCATCACGGTAGTAGAAATAACAAAGCCCAGCAAAGATTAAAGCTGAGAGGGCCAAAATTTCTGCCTGTGATTCAGCCCCATGAATATAGTCAGTACCAACCTGTCGAGAGCCACAGGGACTATGGAGAGTAAGGAAGAAATCTAGGGTGCAGTCCATCACAGAGCAAGTTTTCGAACATGCAGCTGGAGGAAGGTCCAGGAGCAAAACATTAACAGCTCTTTTACTAGTCCAGTGAGGACATGCCGCCTTGGAACCAGAATGGCGACTTGGTGGCAGGTAAATGTGCTGGGCTCCACACCGTCCTGGGAACAGTCTGTCTTGGAACAAAGCTGTGACATGAGCAGGTCTGATTGTTGGGATTTGGAGAACTATGGCACCACAGGGGACACTCAGCCTTGAGAGAACTGCCATCATGCTTTTGAGGGCTCAAGATCATCCTCCAATCTGGCCAGACTTGTGACCCAGAACTTAAAACACAAAGGCTTCTATTATCATTCTGAAGACGGATCCATCTCTTTCTTATGAAGTTGCATTTACCAGCTCTGCAGTTTTGGGGTCATTTCTTCCATATAATTTATGAAAAGCTGAATTAGAACAAAAATGTTTGCCAACAACTCTGAGAGCTTTTAGGTCCATAAAGCAAATTTATAGATCCTGTATTTGGATCCTCACGCACACTTTAAGGGATGGTTGTATTTCCCAGTTTATAATGTGAATACTGAGGCTCAACGTGGTAATAACTTATGTTAGATCATGTAATCAATACTGAGTCCAAGTATTTTCTATATAATATGAGATGCATTATTTCTATGCATATAGTTCAATAAAAGTTCTAGATGAGCATGAAATTTATCATACAAGTTGGGAAATGCTTGCATGAAAGGAAGTGGTATTAATAATCATGTCAGAACTGCAGAGGTTAACTGTGTCCACCTTGGGCAAACAGGAACATCTTGATAAAATCCAAGTTTCATGAAACTGGATGGACAATATGAAATCCCCTTATCAGTCTCGTTTTTAGACTATGCTTGACAGAAAAAAAAAAATTAGTAGTCTTAAACTGAAGCCTAAAGAAAAGGTTTCCAGACAGAGGATGTAAATAAAAAAAAAAAAGAATATTGACTCTTTGGCACAAGGCAAGAGAGCACAAAATAATTTTTGGTTTTTAAATTGCATTCCATCTGCTTATAGAGGTGCATTGTCATTTACTCCTCTTGAGTCAGATTCCCTGTGATATAATTTGGATCAACACTGAAAATGCCCACAAAAGGGAAAGAACCATTTTATGCAACAAGATGACTAAAAAACATTGAAAGATTATAAAAATTTACTAAACATAATTTTCAAAGCAGCCTGGGGGCTTTTAAAAGAGTGCGTGGATTTCTAGAGAACCTAACGTGATCTTTAAAGAGGTTCTGTCCCCTGTATTCAGTGATAACTGGACAAATAGGATATAAAATCTATAACTTCACAACAAAATTCATGAGGCTAAAGGAAGAACTTCTTTAAAATTACTTTCAATGAGGGGAACAGCCATGAGTTGGAGGGGGATTTCAAATGCCTATGGATGCTTGGGAAGGGTCTCTCCCTCTTCTCAATCATCTTCCCTCCTTCCTTCCTTCACTTAATTGTCCCATTTCTTTCTTCCTTCTTCCCTTCCTTTTACTCTTTCCTTCCTTCTCATTTTCTGCCTTTATTGACATTTTTTAAAATATTTTTTTAAATGTTGATGGACTTTCATTTCATTCATTTATTACATATGGTGCTGAGAATGGAACCCAGGGCCTCACTCATGTTAGACAAGTGCTCTACCACTGAGCCACAACTCCAGCCCCTTTATTGACATTTGTTTTTTCCTTTTGCCCCAAACCCTAGCACTATGCTTTGTACTTTCTAGAATTCTAACTACACTAAGGATCAAGTCTTCGTTTTTTAAGAAAGTTCAAGTTTTTATCCTGTTCTTTAGCAAGATGGGTGGGACTACCTTGGTCAGCACCTCTTTTCTCACATGGATGTTAGGAACAGCCATTATATGTTATCTGACAATGACTTTGCACCTCATCAAGGGAGATCTTAGGCAAATACAACCTATCATTATGTCTTGGCTATTGGACACTTTTTAGTTGTCGTAAAAAGAAAACATAAATCACTTCAATTAGAGCAGTCTAAGACCCTACTAGGCTCTTGGACTGGGGAGGGAAGAGTCTGTTTCTAAATTTAAAAAAAGAAAGAGAAAAAAGTAGGAACTAAGTAAATGAAACAGCTTCATGTAAGGTTGTGGGAACAGTGACCCACACTTGGTAAGCACTAAAAAGCAGTGTTATTATTCACTTTATTTTGAGATGATTTTCCCTTAGATGGCACTCATGCCGTCCTTGACAGTCTTGTCTGACACTCAGGCAAACTGTGCTGCCGCCTGGGTAACGTTCCATTAGAGGTTCTGCCAGGGTGCCCCAAACCCTAAATACTTCATGTGATCAGCCTCACCCCGAGATCTTTAACAGGGAACAAAACCTCCCACTTCTAATGCTTAAGAGTCAACTCTTCCAACTCTGGTCTTGGTCCAAAAAAAGACTTTTAAAGGAAAGAATGACTTTGGACACGGAAAAAGTTAGAGGGTCTAAATGTTTCCTGGGCGTGAGGAGGAAAGACAGAAAGAAGCAGAGGGGGAGGAGGTAATGAACATCACGTTCCGCTGTCCTCAAACTGTCTGAACCTCCTCAGAATTTACCAGCATCGCTATGCCACAAATATTTCATTCATCCAAAACTTTGAATCAAGAAAGGGCAAGAAAGTAACAGCAGCCCACAGGGTATTTTTCAGGATAAAAAGATTCCCAGAGTGGCAGGTTGCCTAAGTGACACCTGGGGATATGTTGGTGCACATGAATGAATATTCCATTGTTGTACTGAGGATTTCTTCCTAAGTATCTTGCTTCAAGAATGAAGGGTGACGTCAATCAGGGGGAAAAAAAGCCCTGTGAATCCTAGGACTTATTGCTCCAATTGAACAGGGAGGCACGTTGTAGCATGAAAGATTGGGTAATAATTCATACCTGTTGTGTTTCAATGTTAACCGTGAGCCTAAATGTATACTACCCTCACTTATGCATGAATTCTTTTTATACAATAGCTCAAGGCCTCGAATATTTAATTTAATTTCTTTCCTTCGAGAAGATTACTTATAAGGAAATGTTGAAAAAGAATCTCCCTATAAAATAGTAGGGATCTTATGCAAAATAAATCTGGGTAAATTGAGTTATAAAAGATCTGTTCCAGTAGGAACAGAAACTTTGAAGTCCTTTTCCTGTTCAAAATAAAACAACTAAGCTTCCCAGATGATAAATTTCTGGCACAATAGGTTTTTGGGTATCACAGGAGCCTGATGTCTATCTAGGCTTCCAGATCATGCTGGGTTGAAGCCCGACTACTGTCACTCTTCCTTCAGTGGCCCTGGCACTTTTGGTGCACAGGAACATTTAGAGACCTTCAGAATCTGTCTCTTTTTGTGAAGGATATTGCTTTTTGAGTCCAGAGCAGCTGCTGCTTGTGTGTAAGCTGGGCCTGAGTTCTTTTTAAGAAATGACTCTTGGAATAAGGACCTGGAAGGCCTTGCTCTGCTGACCGGGAGGTAGGATTATACAATGGCTATGAATATGGAAGTTGGAACCAAATGGCCTGTGTTCCAATCTAGTTCTGCCAGTTCTGTAGGGTGAGCTTGGGCAAGTTACTTCATTTTTTAACCTCATCTTCCTTAGTTGTAAAGAGGATTATCTGAGAGGGATTCAGTGAAGTTTAAATTGGGAAAATGTAAATAAAGTGCTTAGCAGATTGCAGGGCATAAAACAAGCAGCCTTAGAGAATTAACCACTATGGTGAATTCTGAGCATCTTAGGATATAAGATGGGGGTTCTTTGATCAATAGTTAAACTGAACTACAATCAGATAGATTCATTCACTTGTATAAAAACATGCAAAAATTGTGAAGGCCTCCTATGGGCAACGAGTATGCTACTCAGAAGTGTTTTCAGGGGTATTGCTCTCAAATAGCTTGACTCTGCTTTGGAAGATTAGATGTGTCTAAGGAACACTAATGCCAAGTGGAAAGCGACAAGGTTCTCTGATGAAGTAGATAAAGTGCTATTGGAGTTCATAAGAGGGAGAGTTTATAAGTCTAGTTGTGGGGAGTAGAGAAGACTTTGCAGATGAGAGCCCGGAGGTGCATGTCTCTGTAATCTTAATATTTTGACAACAGGACTCATATAATTATATTGACTTGAAAATTACAGGTTGGAAAGATCCACATTCTATAGTGGACACGTCTGAGACACGTCTGAGAGAGTTCAAGCTCAACGTATATTCTCTGATTACAAGTAACCTAGGGCCATAAAATCACTACCCATTTAAAATGAGAATCAGGTTTGGCTTTCCCCAGAGGACAGTTGGCCATTTGCCCAGTGGTCTGTGCAGTAACATACTTATATACAAACTTCCCTCATTTAAAAAGAAGGGGAGGGCCCTAGGAGGAGGGAAAAGGCAAACAGTGCTCATCTTTTTCTGTAGAAACTACATTATGGCTAGGTGTCAAGAAAACATACTCATGTTCTCAGGGAAGGTGGTCCTGCTCTTGGTGGGAATGATGAAAACTTTCTCGTGGGACTCTTTTTCTCCTCTCCCATCCTAACTCTCTCTCCGTCTTCTTTCATGTGATTTGCCATTGCATTCATTCTTTTGTCCATTCATTCATTACATTTCTAGACTTAGCACTTACATGCTGCTGGAGGTAAGAAGATAATCGCAGCAAGCTTCTGTGTTCTAATCATTCTCACCAGGAATGCCCAAATATAAGGTACTAACCACCCAAGGTACAAGGAGTAGGGTCTCGCTAAAATGCCAGAGACCTTGCCCTTTTTTTTTCTTACTTTCTTTCTTTTTTTATATATATATTTTATTTATTTTTTTTTTAGTTTTCGGTGGACACAAATCTTTATTTTTTTATTTTTATGTGGTGGTGAGGATTGAACCCAGCGCCTCACGCATGCCAGGCAAGTGCATTACCACTTGAGCCACATCCCCAGCCCCTTCTTGCTTTATTTCTATGTGTTCCTAAACACTGTTAGGAGCTAAGTTTGTAGACCTCTTTGATTTCACAAGCTCTTCTCTTACTTCAATGCCTTGAGTTATTTTTCTTATGTAAACAGCTTAGCCTAAATCTACAGACATTTTTAAACTTCAGGATAAAGAAATGACTTCTTTCGGTAGGTTGAATTATAGGCTTTAAAGGACACCTTTGGGAAAACTCAATTGGAAATGTATTCTGAAGCAGCAACACAAAAGTAAAATTTGTTTGGATTATAGAAGAAAAGAAAAATAATTTTCCTTCTGTTCTATACTTCTAGAAGTTTCCATTAATGGCTAATTTTATGAGTGGGCCACTATTTGTATGTTATGGTATAAAAGGATTGAAGAGTGAGACGAAGGTCCTAGTCCAAAAGTATTTTCTCCTGATTTCTGAAATTTCCAGATAAGCAATTTAATTCTGTCTTAATTATTTCCTTCTTTGGTCCTGTTTATTTATTTTTTTTCAAATGTTTCTCTCCTGGGCAGTATTGTATGAGAAATTCCTAACTTTTTAGGAAACTCTCTCTTAAAATCACCTTCCTCTGGAGTTGGGAAAGAGTTCTATTTTTTTCTAAATAGGATCTAACTCCATTCATTCCACTCTGTGTAAGTAGGAAAGTACAGAATGTTGATTCATTTCCCCTGTTTTCCTGGAACTCTGGGACATATCCATGATGAAAAGTAAACAGAAAAAGGAACATTAACTAAAGAATACAGAGCTTAGATATGTTCACCAGAAATAGCTAAACTGTGGAGGTGCTAGTTTATTTTCTGGCCTCTGATTTTGGGGATAACTTCTTCATCTGTTCCCTTCTCTGAACCTGTGGCATTGGCTTATCACAAAGACTGTTATGGTCTTCAAAGTACTGTAAGAGAGCTTGTCCAGTTGTGATAGTTGGCTTCATTGACACGAGGCAGAAATACATTTGCATTCATTGGTTTGGTGGAGCTTCACGCTGGAGGGCTGAGCCACATTATCTCATCACTGCTTTATAACTGACATATGCCCAATTGTCTTATATACTTTAGAGGCAACTGTCGTTTTATGTTGAAGAACGATTAAGTCTTCTGAAGGCTAAATGTTTCCAAGGGGAGGGGGGAGGGAGCCAGACTACAGTTTAATTTATTGAAAGTTATTTATAATTTAGTACTTACTGTCCTGAAAATGCCTGTCCCCTTGGAAATATGATTCAGATGCCCTGAACTGAAGAAACATTTTCCTTTTTCCTGTGTAAAATATGAAACAAAAGACAACTGAAAAACACTTCATTAAAACAGTTCCTTTGTCCTTTTGACAATGAAAATTAAAAAGAGTCATGCCAGTTTGGCTATGTGGGTGGTCCTCTATCTATGCTCACCTTAGCATGACCTCACAAAAATCACTGAAAGTTATTTATTTGATGATTCTAGAGGTTTTTAAAAATATGTGTTAGAAAGTAATAGTCCCATGCACTAGGGGATTTGAGAAATGCCATGTATTAAAAATGAGGTTCTAAGAGCTGAAGGATCTGCCCAGGAACTTCTGTTCTACCCAGGCCTCAGTGTACTCAGGACCCCACATATGTTCACACCTGGGCAAACTTCTTTCTCGTCGGTTCATGCTCCTTGATCCTTTGGATGCACTCTTTCAAGGTCTTCCACAGGCTGATTTTGCCGTCAGATGCATGTAATTGATCTAAGTCAATGTATGTATGATACGTATCAAATGAACTTAAAACATGTTCCCCATGGGAATATCTCTGACATTTCTTTTTTTGGTTCAGTAATTCTAGAACATTCCTTATAATATCCTGAACTTCTTCAGAGTGCAGTAAAAAGGGAAGTTTGATTATCTGATGAAAAATGAAAATTAGATACTGTGTTCTGTTTCTTTTCTTTTTTTAAAAAAATAGATGTCTTCTACCTTTTTGAGTTAGTTTTTAATTTCCTATGATTGTCTGAGAAAAATTAGTCTAGTTACCAGAAAAAGTGCCTTTTGATTAATCTGTGTTGCCAGTCAGACAACTCAGTTTAATAGTTTTGAGAAATGAAAAATGAACCGTGTATTTTTGCCTTTGGTTAACGTTTCTCTGTAAAATGAAATTTGATATCGTAACTCTAACGCCATTAAAATGATGCTGTCCAAAACTATCATATGGTAAAACCCACTCCCTTTTTGTGCTGTTATAAAGAACTTTTGTCTAGTTTGATTGTTGAAAAATAAAAATAATAAGGCAAATGGCTGTTGTTGTAGTGATTAATCTCTACTGAGTAACATATAGAGAAGCTTCAGGGATATTGCCATAAAGTCTTAGGAAATATAGCTTCTTTCTCTTAACTGTCATAAGTTTAAAAAATTAAAAGGATAGCTGCTTTGTGACCTTCCTGTAATATGGAGTCACTGCAATATGTATTTTTTTTAACACATAGCACACCTTTTGTTATTTGACTTGACATGAATCATGCCTACAGAATGTTTGGCAGGATTTTGAATACAAATTCCCAAATGAGTATTCAATGTAGTTTAATTGAGAGTGTTATTTCATGTAGTATAAATACAACTGGTTATTAAAACATATTTATTGAAGATAAACAATTATGCAATAGAAACCAGCTATAGAATATAATAAGATGACTAATGAAAAAGGCAATTGATTACAAATGACATAATTACTGAAGGTTAAAAGCTATGCAATGGATATTACTTGTTATGCCTTATGCAGACTTTAATAAGCATTGTGATCATTATTTAACATGCAATAACTCACTTATTACATCCAGCGAATGAACTGCTTTCCAGTTTGGTACACGTGGCCTTTAACAATGCCTCGGGGAGTTGAGGAGCTTATGGCTTTACCCATAGGACTAAGGAAAGACATTTACAAAGAATGTTAATCAAGTGTTACCAATTCTATTTTATTTTAGGAAATGCAAAGAAAAAAAAATCCAACATCTTTGATTGAAACCTTCTGCCTGCTCTGACGAACATGGACTGCTGCACACTACAGAGGTTCCTCAGTTTCCACAGAGAGGATTTAAGACTACCATTCGAAATTTGTGACTTGCTCTCTCCTAAGAATTTCCCTAAGAAATAATTTCATAACCATCATCACCCCTGAGGGGGGTCTACCAGGGATTAGTAGCTTTGTTTTGCCTCTGGTATTAAATCGAATCATTTCTCCCAAATTCTCTGTGGTTCCTTACTTTCTACAGTAACGTGATATGCTCAGTGGTACCGAGAAGAGGGAGAGAATTAAAGAAGCACAATCAGTAACTTATGACCTCAGTTTTAGGCTGTGGAAATAAGGAATATGTTATGAACTTAGAATAGCGTGTATGGAATTAGTTCTTTCCCAAGGGCTTTTAAGGGACCCACAGATGGGAGTTGGAGCCAGGAGGGAAAGACTAGGCTGAAGATAGTTTCCATTGTATTTGGTGTGTCAGAACCACTATCAGGTCTTTGTGAAGGCACACAACAATTTGCATCATTAAGCAAGATTGTTTTCTAAAATCTATTTGTGATCACTCTTCTCCAAAATGTCAAGGTTTCTGGTGCCTAAGAGAAGACTCTGGTATCTGTTCTTGAATTTTTTTTTAACTGATCTCATTTTTCTAAAGGATATATAAGAAGACTTGGCTTTTATTCAATGGTAAAAGGAAACTGTATACATGTGCTGATGCATTTGTATCCTAGAGGACACTTGGAGAACAATTCTATTTAGAAGTTGTGTCTTTAAGATGTAAATATTATAATCACTGCTATAGTTTGGCCATTGGGGTAGAATGACCTTGGTCTTATGGTTGAGAAGAGGCTTTAGGAGAGTCTCCACTTGACCTTTCTCTTAGGGATAAGCACAGCCCCAACTTTTATCTTTTGAAAGGGCTAGGATTTGATGGGATTGTGACACTGATAAAGTCTGAGTATTGCTGTGTAGGTGAGTAAATCATCCCTGTGCTCTTTGGCTCATGTCTCTGTGACTCTGCTCAGCTTTCTATGTTACCTGCTTTGTGGTACTAGTATTCAGATTCCCTGATCCCCTTCTTCACCCCTACTTACACTTAACTGAATGCGCTCACACAATCACACACACACACACACACACACACACACATACACAGTATAGGTAACTCTATGGTTCTTGACTTTCTTCCTCCACACTCAATTACCAATTAGAAACAACAACAGCAACAATAACAACTTATCTCTTTATTGAATTCTCTCTGGGTTCTGCTAAAAGCAGAAAAAAATGTTGTAGTGGTTTGTTTGAGAGCATTGATTTTGGGTCAGACTGCTTTGGACTTGAGTCCTCATTTTAATATCCTATCTCTGCTATGTAAGTTCTCTAAGTTTATTTTTCTATAAACTCAGAAATTCAATATCATGTCTACTACTCCATGTTGTTGTTACAATAAATTAGATGATCCATGTAAAACATTTACTTAGCACGTTGCCATTCATATAGTATGTATCCCATGAAGTTTACGATAACTGTTGCTGCCTTGGAAGAATAAGTGACCGCTGTGAATATGATGTGTACCCAGGTGTGGTGAGTCACACTAATTGTCTCTTGTGCATCAAGGCATCAAGCCTTATAGGAGCCATCATCCTCCCTGAGTGCCACACATACTTCTATCTTCACTGATTCAGTTTTTTTTAATTTTAAATTTTTTTTTTACTCATTTATTTATTTATTCCAATTTGTTACATAGCACAGTAGAATGCATTTTAACTCATAGTACATATATACAGCACAATTTTTCAGGTTCAGTGAACTTTTTAAAAATGTTTTTATTCTAATTGGTTATATATGACAGCAGAATGCATTACAATTCATATTACACATATAGAGCATGATTGTTCATATCTCTGGTTGTTTATAAAGTATATTCACACCATTCATATCTTAAAGTTTTTTTTTTTCATGACATATTGCTAGGAGCAAAGGGCTATCAAGAAATGGATAAAAATAAGAATGCTTCATTTTCTTTATTCATATGTGAGATTTTTTTTTTAAATTCAACTTTATTTTATTTGATGTGAATTTGACAAATATCTATTTTTGAAAGTTATAGGAGAGGAAAGTAAGCCTGGGAAAAAATGTGGAGGAAGGAAAGGGCTGGTGGCAGAGTTTGTTCAGGAGCTTTCTTATTTATTTTTGAATTCTAAGTTTAGTTCTTAAGTGCATATGGTGCACATGGTGCTTAGTAAGTGTCATTTGTAAGTGTGCATATGGTGCTTAGTAAATGCAGGTTAAGTCAGTGAATGAGTATTCCTCCATACTTTCCAAGTAAAGAAAACACTGCACTCTGGACTGGTGGTTAGGCTTCCAACATCGAAGACATGAATGCAGGTCCTTGATGTGACAGTGATGATGGCTTATAGTTAGTCATTTTTATGAAGTTATATATCACTCCTTAAAAACTGGAACTTCCTGACTTGTCAGCATAAGAAGGAGAATGGAACAAACTGCTTTGCCTTAGTTTCTCTCTTAAAGCAACAGGACCTAACCTGAGATTAGAAACTTCAGTGGGCCTTAGAGTCCCATGAAAGTACTTCCAAAAATATGTGTGTGCATGTGTGTGTGTGGGGGGGAGTGGGGAGGTGCACGCACGCACACACACACACACACACACACAAACTCTCTTTTGGGGAAATGAATCATTTTTTATTCTAAAATCAGATTCTTCAAGGGACCCAATAACATAAAATGCTATTGGGTTTTATAAACCATTTGCTTGAGGGAAGATCAAATATAGGCTCCTGATTCCATTACCATCCAAAATCCTTTTAAGAATCCAACTAAATTGCTCAGATTTAAATTTAAGATTTGGGAAACTAGTGAATTATTCTATCCACATGCATATTTTTAAATATGGCCTATAGGTAAACATTAAAATCTACAATGAATGAATTAGGAGGATTTAGATATAAGATGGTGAAGAGTACAAAAAGTCTTTAGGAAAAGAAAACAAATTTTGATGAGAAGGAAAGGTTGGAATTAGAACAAACCAAATGTGTCTGTGGATTGAAAAGATGACCAACCAGTACCAACTGGAGAAGTGTGGGTTAGTGACTGGACAGTACCTTCTGGAAACCTAGTCAACAACTCTACCTTTAAAAATATAATGTCCTGAGGATGGGGTTATAGCCCAGTGATAGAGCACTTGCCTAGCACATGAAAGCCACTGAGTTTGATTCTCAGAACCACATATAAATAAAATAAAGGTCTATCAATAACAAAGTATTGCCTGTTAAGAAACTTCAGGATATTATAAGATGTTAGAGTTAGAGTTAGAGTAGGGGAACTTGTAGCAATACCATATAGCAAATGGTGATAGGGATAACATATTTTCATCTTTCATATTTGGGAACCTGATTATTACTCTGAAATTGGCAGATAATAGAGACTACGTTTCATTCAGACAATTTTCAGTGATATAGTACGGGTTTATGTCAGGCTTATTTTATAGAAAATAGTATGTATTTTGAAAATGGGATATGTGAACATCCATAAAACATATTTCTCCTTGAGTAGAAACATATGGCAATTATGATTTAGTAAAAGGTGCATAATCTTAGTAATAAGAAAGAAGTAGGTTTGAATACCAAGCTTCTGATTGGCAGTTAGCTGGTATTGGAAAAAAAAAATTCTCCTAACAAAGAAAAGTTCTGTACCTGATGGCTTCACTGGTGAATTCTACCAAGTACTTAAATAATTAACAATTTCAAACTTTCCAAAACAATTGAAGAGGAGTGAATACTTCCTAACTTATTCTATGAGATCAATATTATACTAATATCTAAGCAAAAACAGGCACTACAAGAAACAAAACTCTATGCCTTGTGAGCATTGTTGCAAAAATCCTCAACAAAATACTAGAAAACTGAATTCAGAAGCACATTACAAGGATTATACCTCATTGCAAAGTGGGATCTATCCCTGAAATTCAAGGATGGTTCAACATATGAAAAAATCAACATAGTATAGCAAATTAAATTAACAGAATGGAGGTAGAAATACAATAATCTCAATTGATACAGAAAAATAATTTAACAAGACTCAATATCTTTCCTGTTAAAAACACTCAACAAGCTAGGAATAAAAGGAAACTACTACAACCATATGTGGAGAACTCACAATGAACATTATACTCAATTATGAAAGATTAAATACTTTTCCTCTAAGATTAGAAAAAAGAGCAAAGAGCTAGCTTTCTTTTGCCACTCATGTTTGAGATAGTACCAGATGAGCACCTAGACAATAAATTGATGGCATCCAAATTGTAAAGGATAAAGTAAAATTGTCTTTTCTCACAGGTGATATGATCATGTATATAGAAAACTCTAAGACTCCATCAAAATGAAGAGAAAATCTTTTAGAATTAATTAAATGACTTCAACAAAGTAGCAAAATACAAAAACATCAGTTGCATTTGTATACAATAATCATGAATAATATGAAAAGGAAAATATGAAAATTCCATTTACAACAGCATCAAAAACAATACTTAGGAACATATTTAACAAAACACATGCAAGATACATTCAATGAAAATCACAAAACCCATGGAAAGATATTAAAGAAGACAGAAGTAAATAGAAACACCTTCCATGTTCATGGATTAGAAGATTTAATATTGTTGTCAACGTTACCCAAAGTGACCTATAGATTCAGTGTAGTCCCTGTTAAAAATCCCAATGACATTTTTGCAGAAATAGAAAGCCCATAGTAAAATTCATATACAATCTCAAGGGGCCTCAGAGAACAAAACAATCTTGAAAAAGAAGAACAAACTGGAACTCATTCTTCCTGATTTCAAAACTTACTTCAGATAATGCTATAATGTTCTGTTCGTATAAAAACAGACATATACCAATGAAATATGTGGTCAAACGGTGTTTGACAATGATATCCAGACCATTCAATGAAAAAAATGAGTCTTTTCAACAAATGGTGCTGGAGAAATTGGGTATTCAAATCAAAAGAATGAAGGGCCATGTTTAACATTATCAAAACTAACTGAAAATGCATCAAAGATATAAATGTAAGGCTTAAGACTATAAAACCCTTAGAAGAAAACATCAGGCAAAATTTTTATGATATTTGATTTGGCAATTATTTCTCAGATATGACATCAAAGGCACAGGAAACCCAAGAAAAATAAATAAATTGGACTTAATGAAAAAAAAATTTAAATGTGAATCAAAAAACACTGTAATAGAGTAAAAAGACAGCCCATGGAATAAGAGAAAATATTTGCAAATTGTGCATCTGCATAGGGATGAATATCCAGGATACATAGATAATTCCTAAAATGCAACAACAAAAAATTAAAAGTAAGTTGGGCACATTGGTGCATGTCTATATAATTGTCATTATTATAATTGTCATTGAGGATTGAACTCAGGGGCACTTGACCACGGAACCACATCCCCAGCCCTATTTTGTATTTTATTTATAGACAGGGTCTCAGTGATTTGCTTAGAGCCTCACTTTTCCTGAGGTTGGCTTTGAACTCAAGATCCTCCTGTCTCAGCCTCCCAAAATGCTGGGATTATAGGCATGAGCTATCGCACCTGGCTCTGAATTGTTTTTACACTTTTCTTTCTGTTATTGATTTCAAATTCTGGTCAAAAAAAGGTACTTTGTATGAAATATTTTTAATACTATTGAGACTTAATCTGTGGCCTAACACATGGTTTATCCTAAAAAATATCTCATGCATACTTGAGAAAAATGTATATGCTACTGTTGGTGATTATGCTGCTGCTGTTAAATCTAGTTGATTTATTGTATTGCTTAAATCCTCTTTATCTTGGGGCTGGGTTTGTGGCTCAGTGACAGAGTGCTTGCCTAGCACGTGTGAGGCCCTGGGTTTGATCCTCAGCACCACATAAAAATGAAATAAAGATATTGTGTCCACCTCCAACTAAAAAATAAATATATATATATTTTTAAAAATCCTCTTTATCTTGCCTTCTGTCTGTTTATTCTGTCCATTATTGAAATATGGTATTGAAGTCTCCAACTAATATGTTAGAACTACCTACTTCTCCTTTCAGTTCTTTTGGGTTTCGCTTCATGCATTATGATGATCTATTATTAGGTGCATAAATGATTATAATGGTTATGTCTTTCTGTATTGAAATTTTTATTAATATATGATAACCTTCTTTGTCTCCTTGTAAATATTTTGAATTTAATATCTCTTTCTTCTGTATAAGTATAGCCACAACTTTGTGCTCTCTTCATTATAATTTCTATAGAATGTAAGTCTCCTTTTCACTTTCATTTTATGTATGGTTTTAGATCTAAAATCAATCTTTCATATACAACGTATGGTTGAATCATGTGTTATTATTCATTATGCCAATTTATATCTTGATTGCAGAGTTTAATCTATTTACATTTAAAATGGCTTCTGATAAGAAGAAACTTCTATAATCTTGCTATATGTATTTATATGCTTTATAACCTTCCCTTTCATTTCCTTTAGTATCTTCTTTTGAATTTAGTTGACTTTAAAAAAAATCAAATGTTTAAGCTATTTCTTCATTTCCTTTTGTGTATATTTTATAAGAGTTTTCTTTTTGGTTACCATGGAGATTACATTTAACATCCAAACGTTATACTCCAATTTGAATTTATATCAGCTTGACTACATAATAAGAGAAGAACAATTGTCCACTAGCAGCTTTATCTCATCCATTTTACTTGCTGATGTCATAAAATTACATTTTCATGTATTATCTACCCCAAAATATAACTTAATAGTTATTTTAGGTAAACCAATTTCTTAAATTGTGTAGTAAGCAAAATGTGGAGTTACAAACCAGAGTAACAAAAACACTACCTCTTGTACTAATAATTTTAGAAATGTATTGATCTCAAATCATATAAAAAAACCCCAAAATAGAGTTATATACAAACATTTAAAATGATACTATATTTTACAATTATGTGGGTCTTTACTGCTATTGAGATCACATTTCTTCATATGGCTGTGAGTTATTGTCTTGTGTCCTTCCATTTTACCTTGAAGGAGAGCCTTGAACATTTCTTGCAAGGCATGTGTGATGGTAAAAGATTTTCCTTCAACTTTTGGAATATCTTAATTTCTTGCTCACTTTTGAAAGGCAGTTTTGCTGGATAGAAGATTCATGGTTGATAATATTTTTTTTTTTAGGACTTTGACTATATTGTCCCATTTCCTCTAGCATTCAAAATTTCTGATGAGAAACCCATTGGTAATCTTAATGAGGATTCCTTAAATGTGACAAGTCACTGATTTCCTTTTGCTTTCAAGATTTTCTATCAAAATACTGATTATAATCTATTTTGGTGTGGATCTATTTGAGTTTATCTTGTGATTTGTTGAGCTTCTGACTTGTTTCTATTTCACCTTTTATTAAATTTGAGACCTTTTCAGTCACTATTTCGTGAAATATTTTCTTCTGGAGCTCTCATAATGCATATTTTATTCTACTTGATGGTGTCCTATTGGTCCCTTAGACTCTGTTCACTTTTCCTCAATATTTTTTCTTTCTCTGTCTCAGAAAGAACATTTCTACTATCCTATCTTCAAGTTTGATTATTCTTTCCTCTGCCTGCTCCAATGTGCCTTTTAATCCCTCCAATAATTTTTTTTGTTGTTGTTTTGGAGACAGTGTCTTGCTAAGTAGTTGCCTAAAGCCTCATTAAATTGTTGAGGTTGGCGTTGAACTTTCGATTCTCTTGCCTCAGCCCCCTGAGTCACTGGGATTACAGGATTGCATCACCAGGCCTGTAATTTTTTACTTTTATTTCTTATACTTTTCAACTTTAATATTTTATTTCAGTTTCTCTTTATTAATATTTTCATTTTGTTGATATATTCTTTTCTTGATTTATTTCACATCTTCTTTTAGTTCTAGATTATTTTAATCTATTATATCGATTATTTTTAATCTATTATATCTATCTGCCCTCATATCTTTTTCAGGGATAATTTATGATTTTATTTGTTTATTTTTCTTCTTCTTTTGAATGAACCATACTTTGCTATTTGTTTGTATGACTGTGACTTTTTTGTTACAAACTGGACATTTGAATATAATAAATGTGGTAACTCTGCAAGTAAGTTATATATTGTTGATTTTTAAAATTGTTAAGGTACAAGTGCAAATCGGCACATTCTGTTTTATTTTGTCATAGCTAATTTTTTTTCTCACTATGATTGGTTGAAATAGTGAACACATGCTTAGTAAATATCCATTTCTATGGAATAAACGATGAAAGGACATAAAAATCAGTTTTCATCCCCAACAACAAATATGAAATTCATAAGGGACCATAGGGAATGCTAGGAGGGAATACTGAATCAGCATTTTATCTCTTTGACTCTGCTATTTCCCTCTGTTGATGGTTTTCTTACACTTTTAGAGATTTTTCTACTTTTGGGTTCTATTCTACCATGAAGATATGTTTTCAAAAATGTTGTCATAAATCATAACATTATACCACAAGGGGTCAGGGATTAGTTGAGCAACGTCAGGAGTAATTTGGAAGCCTAGTCCCTCAAAGACTTGGTGATATTGATAGTAATAATAGGAAAGCAAAGAAGTGCAAGAGAATATTTAGTTGTAAATATTGCCTTGATTAGGCTCTCTCCTCCTCTGGAGATGGCCCACATTCTCCTCTGAGTGTGTATTCCTTGCCTTGCCCCAAAAGATGTCTATCTTTTGAGATATTCTACATTCCCTCTTGAATGCGAATCTGCTTTCCTAAATAAATCTGTCTCTGAAAAATAAAACATGACCTTGCCTAGATACAGCTCTGCCATTTACCAGCTGCAGGTCACTGACCTAGTCATTTAAGTTTTCTAAGCTTCAGTGTCTCATGTGTGAAGTAGATTACCATTTCCACTTATTTCATATAGTTCTCTAATAACGTTTCATTGTTTAATATGTTTTGCTGTCTTGTTTTGTCCACTAAGTCAAAAATGTCTAAAACTTCTTCAGTCTAAACCATGTCAAACTAGTAAAAAGACTGATTGTTTTTTGTATTGTTGCTAGTGTTTATAGATAAAACTAAAGAAGAAGGTACATAACTACTCTTGGTGTGTCCCCCCCCATTGTTTTGCATAACTTTAGGGTCACCATATTCTTTGATTCAAGCCACATTTAGCCCAAATCCCTCAGACTGTAACTATTAAAATTTTCCATCTATTGTTCCTGCAGTTAGCCAATTATACACCATCGCATACATAATTGTCTGTCAATGCAGTGGTTCTGCTAAATTCCATAATGTTGGCATAATATTGACAGTGTTTCTGATTCTGGATGGAATAAGAGCAGCACAAAAACTTTTTATGGAAAGTGTCTTTGTTTGATTGCAGATACTACCACTAATTAGGAAGAATGTAAGGGGAAAACCCCCCACCAAACCCCCAAATAATATTAGAAATGTTTAAATATATGTAAGTCACTATCTTTGTTGAAGATAATAGAGATCTATTCTGTTTAAGATCAGGTTTGCCCTAATGCAATGTTGTACACTGTTGCAGAAGATGGGTAGGTATTACAACCCATAACAGAGCTCTTTCTTAAGGCCTGAAGGATGTTGACAGTGGAAGGATTTTTAGGGTGACTAATGCTCTCTATGAATAAAATAGATACTTAAGTTCTCCTCTGTAGGTTGGAAGTCTTAACCAAAAACCCCTCTTAGGAAAATCAAGTTTTTCTGAAGGTCCACATGGAAATCTAGTTCTTAAAGGCAGATCTAAGATTCAAATTTGACTAAAATATATTGCCATCCTTCTATCTGGTGAACCTTTTATTTGAAGCTCTCAGATCCCTCATGTCATTGAGTCATTGCTGATTTTAACCTTGAATCAGATGGTTGTATTAAGGTGCCAATTTACTTTGCAACTTGAGGCATATTACCAATTTCCCTCATTTCTCACTCTTTGTGTACCTATTTGAAAAATCACACATTATTTAGCTGACCCAGTCTCACTAGGACCTGATCAGCTCATCAGTGCTTGAAACCCTCTTCACCAGAACAGCCATATTAGGTCTTTGCCATGCTGAGCCTTGTCCGGTCTGACTCTCCAGGGAGCTGACACCAAGAGACGAGAAGCATTTGTAAAGTAGAATGGGAATTACCAATGAAGAAACTTGGTTTATTTTTCCTTTTTTAAATAATTCGAATACCCCTCTTAGCTATGCAAAGGAGGGGGGTCAGTCTAGGCTCCCAGCCCTGTTGTTATTTCAGTGGAGAGGAAAACATGGATACTTTACCTACCGCTCTACCGGTTTTAGCAGAAATGCTGGAAGTCTGTCGATCAACTGGAGGATCTTTTCTTGCCTTAGCTTGTCTTGGAGCTGGTACAAGGGCTGATAGTCTTAACCCTGTTTAATTTATGTAGCTTTAGAAAGAAAGGTTGTCAGGGCCCACATGATGAAGAAAGACGAAGAAAAGCAAATGAGACTGGGGACATGTCCAAACCTCCTCCAGCAGCACTGTCACCCTGCTCATCAGGTAAGAAAAAAAAAAAAAACAGATTAAAGCAAGGTCTTTGTTTCCAAATTCCAGGCTTGCAAAGGATGTGTTATGATACGCATTTCAAAATATGGTTACATCTTGAAAGCATTTTTGTTAGAAAGGCATATTATCTTTAACAATGAAGCAAGGAAAAAAGCTTGGTTCTTTAACAGTAGACTCTTAAAATACCTTAGCAGATCTGACTTTATATATATCTTTTTACATTAGCATTCAAAAATCCTTGGCAGGAACAATAGGAATGGTTCAAAGTTCAATTCATAATCATAAGCAGACGTCTCCCTCACCACCCCCCCCACCCTGATTTAGTTCTCTATGTGGAGGGGGTGGAGCAAAGAAAAAGGGGGTCACATTTAAACATCCCCCTTTCCCCAGGATGAGCTCTAATTTCATAATAGGATAGTTTGATTCAGAGTTAACTACTTTGGTTTTGGTTCAAAATGATAATCGTAGAAAATATAAAATAACGTTTTAAAAGCTCAGACTGTGAAAGAAAGGAATCGTGCAGCTTAGTAAAAGCATATGTTGCTAGTGGGACCTCACAACCACATTCACATCATGCTCTTGCCAAATCACGTTATGTTTCTAAAGCTCCTTATTTAAATTTCCCAAGTGAGGCTTGTACGGCATGTTGTGTTTTTGCTATACAGTATTGAAGGAGGTCTTTAGAAATCTTTTCCCTTAAGAACCAACTTTTTCTTTTCTAAATAAAAGTCCAAATTAAGCCTAGTTTTCATTTATAGGGCTCAGGACTCCAGGCCACCGACAACAACAGAAAAAAACATCTGCTCTTGGCACTATTTGGGGTTGTGATATTGGCCCACGAAGCTATAGAGCAGCAGAGCCTGCAGTGGAAGCTCCTGCCAACATGGGCAGCCGCTATGCAGGAGTTAGGTTTGATCTGGTCAGCATTTGCAGGACCCTAAAACGCCATCTAATCAAGTCTCAGTCTCAAAGAAAGACTTTGTTAAAATCACCCCAGGCCTGTGTATTCTTTTCTTTTAAAAGATTAAAATACAAAGTCACTGCCTTTCAGTTCTTTATAAAACCTGGAGTCAGGAATTCATACTGAAATTGAATGTCACCAGTTTATGTATGTGTTTGCTCTCACGTTTGAAGACTGTTTCCACTGTAGCCTTCTGTTCTGTTTAGAAAGCCTGATTCTTTTTTTTTCTATTTTTTTTTTTTTTTTTTGCTTTTTTTCAGGCTCTGTTTAATCATTGTTTATGATTTCGGTAGTTGTCTCCTGGCACCTCTGAGTTCTTTACGACTTAATTATCATATCTATCACTACAATGAACACAACTATGACTCCCCCTCCAAGTCTTTGATACTGTTTGCCCATCCAAATTTAAAAGCAAACCACATGGAATTGTGTGCTTGCATTAGGCTTGGAGCTATTATGACTTAGAGATCTTTCTGAGTCACTTTCGGAAATAAAGAGTACAACTAGAGAGAGAAATGATCCCTGTCCGCGCTCCCTAATGGCTGTAAACTTATGCTCTCCAGTTTTGACTGCCAATAGCCATAGGGGTCTTCCCAGTCTAAATATCTATCTCCAGAAATGAAATCGTAACTCAACATTTTATTTAGAAAACAAAAGGATTTATTGAGAGTAACAGAATCCATCTTATGAATGACACAAACTATGGCTTATTTAAATATAACCCTACCGATGCATTATAAATCTGATACTATGGGGTCCATTACCCCCACACCTGCCTTATGCCATACTGCCCATGAACTAGGATTTTAAAAGAGGCAAAACCCAAACTCTTCTGCCAAGAGAAGGGGAAAGCTTATTTCTTTCTCATCCAGATCACTCCTCTCCTTTGTTTTTTTAGGATCTGTTGATCTCTTAAGTGCTTTACCTGGCTTTTGTTTTCTGCTTACGTCTCTTAGGCTTTCACATTTTGTTTAAATTTCACTTAAAATAGAAAAAATATTTTCCCAACAAGCAGTATAATGTTGTGGTTATGAGCTCAGACTTT
Organism: Marmota marmota marmota; assembly: GCF_001458135.2. NCBI lineage: Eukaryota > Metazoa > Chordata > Mammalia > Rodentia > Sciuridae > Marmota > Marmota marmota. Next base: position 6,660,579 of record NW_026000103.1, read on the forward strand.
CTACAGCCAAATGCCAGCGCTGAGACTTTGGGCAATGTACTTAACTTTTCTGCTTATGTCTCAGTTTCTTAATCTATAAAATGGGGATAGAAATCATCCCTAACAACAAGGGTTGTTAAAATAATTTAATGGGTTATTGTATTCCGAGCACTTACAATTGCACCTGGCCTTAGGAGGCCCTCTATTTTAATAACAGCCATTACTATTCAACTGTATTGCTCTTCGGAATGTCTGGCTTCTTTTTCTATCCACACAGCCTGAAGTTATTTGTCTCTCTCGTTTGCAAGTGCTCTGTGTTCTGCCTTTTTGTTCTGGCCAAAGGAGAGCCTGTGCCATGTTATAGCAATGAAAGGAGATGTGTACTTGGTTCCTTTTGTTGGAAAGGGCAGTGTCCAGATTTTAGTTCAAGTCAAACTCCTTCTCCCTAATGAGGCAAGGCACGGAGGCTGTTTCTTCCTGTAAGTTTCTAAGAAACATTTTCTGAGCTATTATAGTCTTGTCTTCTTCCTCTGAGGTAGGTCATACTTAAATAAGACAATTTGTATATGTACAAAATCTGTTTTTTTTCCAAATATTCAATTCAACTAGTGGACCTTCTAGGCAGGATAACATGGAGCTGCAATCAGTATATAATCTGAGCCAATGTTGCTAACATGCTGGTAGTGTCAAACGTTTCAAAACTGACGTTTCCACTGGTAAGATACCCAATAATCTTTGGTTTTGCTATGCCTGAAAAACTCGTTCATCTATAATGGAAGAGAAATAGATTCATCTGAAGGAAACACTAATCAGAAAATATGGGTTAATTTTCTTCACAAAATAATATAAACATTTTATCTGGTATTCTATGATCTTTAGTGGCTTACAAATTCACTTCCCTGTGTCATATCACAATAGAGATACATTTTTTGTGCTAAAGCCTGAAAGAACAGGCTCTGAAATCAGATTTCTTAGGTATGAATCCTGGCTCGCCTGTTGATCAGCATTGGATGTTTATACAGATGTCTTAATCTCTTTAACTCTGTTTTCTCATCTGTAAAATGAAGATGATAATAGTTATCTCTTTCAAAGAGTTGTGAGGGTTAAATGAAATACCATATGGAGTTGTGCTTGAAATATAGGTGCACTGAAGAAGGAATAGCTCTTACTAAACATGTACAACATTGTTCCTCATTGTCTTTAATCATTTAATTTGCTCTTTAGACTTGAAACTAGTGGCCTGTGCTCTTTCCATTACATACAATAGTGAATATTTAAATGTGGTAAATAATGGAAAAAAGAGGAAAAGATGCGAACTGACTTTCCTCCTTACCTCTGTTTCTTTTCTTACCAGATATCAGAATGTAAACAAAATTCTGGTATGAGGCCTTTTTAGTATCAGCAATTGAGAAATTTTCTATAAATATATAGTCGTCCCTTGATATCTTCAGGAATCTGGTTCCAGCAACACCCTATGGACACCAAACTCTGTGGATACTCATGTCCCTTATATAAACTGGCATAACATTCACATATAACCTACACATTCTCCCTTGTAGTTTAAATAATCTCTAGATTATTAATAAAAGCCAATCCAGTGTAAATGCTATGCCAATATTTCTTATAGTCTTGTTTAGAAAATAATTACAAGAAAAAGATCTATACATGTTTCATACAAATGCAATTTTTTGAAATATTTTTGGTTCATTATTGATTGGTTGAATCTGAAGACATGGAACTAACTGATATGGAGGAACTGACTGTATGTTTTAAATATCTCTTTTCTGGCATGCTTAAAGAACTCTGAATTCTTTTTTAAAGGAATATATAACAATGAATCCCATCATTATGTGTAATTATAATGCACTAAGTATATGGGGAGAAAAGAATATACTAGACCCTGGGTGAACTTTCAGTTTTACAATTTATCTGAATTTGTAAAGTCCTGTTTTTGTGATTTTGAGTGTAAGCAAGACCACAGCATACATTAAATTCACCAAACATTTAGGAAGAATTCTAAATTCCTGAGAGTACTATGTGTACTGAGTTACAACTGCAGTCTATATTCAGAAGCAGGCAACTTTCAGCTCCCTGTTACACAGAGTTTAAGATAATATAAGAAAAGACAGCTTGGCAGGACCACAATTCCAGTACACAACTTGGCATATTGGAAAGGTAAACATATTATTGTCAACTACTCTGAGATGACAGGGCGAAACCACCACTTTTTATAATTATGTTAGGACAATGGGTGTATACTGAAGCTGTGCTGGGTAAACATGGGCAAATGGTTCCCCTATTCATTTGTATGTTTGGTATCTATATTTTGTAACAAATGATCCCCAAATCTAGTACCGCATTAGCATATTTATAATTTTGTGGGTTAGCAATTCAGGAATGGCATAGTTGGTCACTTAACTCAATAGTGACTGGATCTTACCTGGGATGGTTGAAATGGTCAGAGATTCTGGGATAACTTGACCAGGCCAATATGTCCTGGACCTTGGTTCTGGTTGTCAGCTGGGTTCCCTGGTTAGTTATTCTTCATGTGCCATTTGCAGTGGCTAGAATAGTGTAGCTATAAAGATCAAGCCCAAGAACAGCTAAGAAACATTAGGAAGGCCCAGGGGTCTTTGCAAAAAGAAGTCCAGGCCTATACTCAGCAGGAAATAGCTAGCACAATGTTTCTCAAAGTTTATAGAACATGTCATTGTGATCTTGAAGTGAACTTGATATTGACTATTATTAAATCACATGTTTGAAAAAAATTTTTTTACTTTCAATCTTTTTGATGGCTCATAAGAAAGCAGAAAAAAAATCTCCTTTGCTACTAGTATGTCCTCAACATGAATGTGTAACCCATGACAACATCTCTCCTTAGCTAGGAGGACAGAGCTCAAGCCAGAGACTTCATGGCAGCACCATTTAGCAATTACCAAACATCATGGTTTTGTTTTCTTTTTTT